>NW_026727386.1:0-32848 GCF_029784015.1 Lycium ferocissimum
TCTCTTTTGCTTTTTCTTGAAGTTTCTTGAATTCACCTTCTTAAATACATATGCATGCACATGCAAAATTAATTAATTGCATGGACTTGGCCTTCATGGCCGGTCACTCTCACTTTGGGCCTTAATTTCTTATTTTTTTTTTGGCCCAACCTTTCATAATTCACGCTTTGTAATTTCCGCAATGAATTTCTAAAATTCCAAATTTGCCCTTAGGCCTTCTCCGGTGTTTTCACATTCGAGTTTCCATAATCGCCACACACTTGCTAAGAAAATCTCAAACATGGCCTTTTTCTCATAAATCACAATTATTTCAATTTTTTCCAATTACACGAGAAGGCGGGATATAACAACTCCCGAGGCGGATGGCCCCAGCAGCAGTCCGGTAGATTTCCCCCTCCGTCAGGCCGGAGTGCACAGTCCGCCGGCAGGCGTTTCGATGATGTGGGTCCGTCTGGGGCCAGCCAGGATTTCAGAGCATCAGGCCCGCAGGTGAGTAGGGGTTCAGGTCAGTCCAGGCCACCTATGCCCCGGTGTACTTATTGTGGTAAGCCCCATCCGGGGGAGTGCTACCGCGCTACGGGCGCCTGCTATTTTTGCGGTGGTCCGCATCATCGCGAGAGAGTACTCCGTATAAGGGCGATTCGAGTGGCCCGGCCCCCCACCGGATCGATTCCGGCTCGTCCTCTCCGATGGCCCAGCGCCCCACGGGGCGTGGGTATGCCGCGGCAGTCGCGGCGAGAGGTCGCGGTGGAGCTCCTTAGTTCGAGCGGTCATTCGAACCGCATATACGCTTTGACTGGCCGGCAGGACCCAGATGCGTCGCCAAGTGTGGACCGTGTATACAATTAATCTTTTCTGGAAAAATATGTGCATCTGATCTGTACTGTGTTCTGATATTCTGTATCCCTGATCATGATTCTGTACGCCACGTTTATACGTCCCTGTGTTCGGTGAAATTCTGTTTACTATGCCTTAGTGCTTCGGGATCTGATTATGTTCTTGTTTACTACATTTCTGTGTGTCCGATTCCGGTTATAATTCTGTCCGATATATTTTGGTACGTCTGGTTTTGACTTCAAATCTGTCTGATAAATCTCCGTACATCTGATTCTGATATGACCTTGTTTGATATATTTCTGTATGTCTGCCCCTGATCGTGGATCTGTCCGACATACGTCTGCACATCTGACCTCGACTGCAAATTTGTCTGGTATATGTGTCTATACGTCTGACTCTGATCTTAAATCCGTCCGATAAATCCCTATATGTCTGACTCTGATTATAAATCCGTCTGATATACTTCTGTACGTCTGGCTCTGATTTTGAGATCGCTTAAGACGACGTCGGATTATGCTTCAGTCTGTTGCACTTTCATGCTTCTGATTCCGGATATGACCTTGTCTGACGTCCGTTTGCTCTTTCGGTTCGTTAAGATTCTCGTCCGCCGTATGTCCGATTTAAGACGCACGAATAACCCTAATACGGTGATATCGAAGAAAGATGGGTGAAGTTGGAAAATGGCAAGTAGACCTCCCCGACCGATTTCGAGTTACCATGAGGTTGAATTAACATTCGAGGACGAAATGTTTTAAAGGGGGAGGATGTTATATCCCGCTTTTTTCGCATAATCGGAAAATTCGAAATAATTGTGATTTATGAGAAAAGAGGCCATGTTTGAATTTTTCTTAGTAAGTGTGTGGCAATTATGGAGATTTGAATGTGGAAACACCGGAGAAGGCCTAAGGGCAAAATTGGAATTTTGAAAATTTGTTTCGGAATTCTAAAATATGATTCATGACTTATTGGGCTCAAAAAAAATAAGGAAATTGAGGCCCATTTTTTGGAGGGTGGCCGGCCATATGGCCAAGCCCAAACCCAACTTAATTAATTTGCCATGTGCCATGCATGTGCTAAATTAAGGGGGCAATTATATATGCAAGACATCTCTAGAGATTTCAAGAAAAATCAAAAGAAATTGAGAGAAAAAAAGGGAAAGGCCTTCGGCCATAAGAGAGAAAAGAAGAAGAAGAAGAGAAAAAAAAATTGGAGCCTTGGTCCTTGGTTCAAAAGTTTGGTTCCTCTTGAATTCTTACTAAGCTAGAGGCGCTCTCGAAGTGATATAATTGGTTGAGCAAGAAAACTACGTTTGCGGCAAGTTGAAATTTGGAGAAAGAGGTAAGATTTCTATGCTTTGTGTCATGAAATGAATTTATACATTATAATGAGTGGAATGGAATGAGAATTATGGAATTGTGGTGTGTGGTTGCATGATGTGCATGTGTGTGAAAAGTGTACATGGCCGTGAGCCATGGGGTTGAGGAGGCAAGGATTTCATGCTTTCCTTATCATGTTATAGGAGGTTATATATATGTTATGGAATGTGAAATTGAATGAAAATCATGGAAGGGTGATTTTTAGTATGTAGGCCGTGTGATGTGTGTGTTGTGTAGGGGCCGTGTGTGTGTGCATGTGTATGATTATGATTAGTTTAATTTGGTGTTGTGTCTTAGTTATGGTTGTAATGGAAATTCATGTTGAAAATGAAAGTCGAACGAGTTAGGTTGAAGTTAGGAATATAGAGGTTGGCCGGGATCATGTTATAATGGAATGGGAATGAATTATTTTTGTTTGATACGTTAGTTGTATTGTGACGATTCTTATAACATAAATAAAGGTTTAATGGGTGGAGTTAGTATTGATTTGAAAGTATGAAGTTAGAACTGAACTTATTGTGTTATGTTGGAAAAATGGCTAATTGTGCCATATTGCGTATTTTGTGATACTTGTTGTTGTTGTTGGATTGTCGGGTTGTTGTTGTTGATATATTAGCCGAGCTACGTCTCGGGGGTGTTGGATTCTTAGGGGAAGTGCCGAAATTTCGGTAGCCAAGTATAGACCAAAGTTGAAATGTTAGCCTTCATGAATAGTAACTGGCAAGAGTGACCATTTGCAGATTTCTGACGAAATTGGAAGTGAAGCCAAGCGAGCATAAGGCGTAATTGAGGTATGTAAAGCCTTCCCTATCTTTCTTTGGCATGTGCTGAGTCTAATAGGCTTGAAAGCGAGCCTCGATTGTACCTCTACTTCTCGGAATTCGAGATTGAAAATAGCTCAAAACCATTCAGTAAGATTGAAACGTTTCTTCACCTTTTGTCGATAAAACACACTATATGTATGCAACTTCCATAAATGGAGTCGAAACACTTTAAAATGATTATGGACGACTCCCTAAGGTTGGTTATCTATGATTTACGTACTTTACTATGGTTGGGTCCGAGGTGGGCCCACAACTCCCCTATTCTCCCGCATGGTTCAAATCGATCTGTTTCTGTTCGTTTTTCATAAGCAACTCTTAATTATGTTTCCGTCCGCTAGCTAAAGAATAATATGACTATCTATCTGAATCTCGATATTAGTCTGACATCTGGCACGATTCTGGACATTCTGTTCTGCTATAATCTGACTACTCCGATTTGATCTGTTTTCTGAACTATTTCAGTCTTATTAAGTCCGTATGTCGGTCCGCGTGTATATGGTTTCTCATTTGTCCGTTCGTGGATGCCTCAATGCTTCCTTCATCGCGCCCGGCCAGAAGTTCTGTAATTCGTGCACCTCATCGCATTGTTCACCGCGTCCCTCGGATTGCGCGGGCGGGATCCGTCCGTATCCGATATGATCCGATTATGTGATACTATGGGGATGGCGGCCGGGATGGCATTTGATCGATTACTCGTTCGTCCACCGCGTCCCGTACTACGAGGGCCGGTTACGTACCGCGTCCCTTATTGCGGGCCGGGATCCGTCCGTATGTGATTGAGATTTGATATCCGGTATGTACGTCCGTATATGACTATGACTCACTCGCATGCATGACTCGTCCGCGCGCATTTCCGTACGTCCGATTCGGACTCGATCTCCGTCTCGACATATATTTGAGATCTGGTTTTGTCTGAAGGTCGGTCTGTCACACTTCTGTATCTCTGATCTGTATTGTGCCTCCGTCAGCCGAAATTCCTAACTCTGATACTCGGTACATCTTCGATACCGACCCCCCTTTTATTTGGGGCCGTGTTACATGCCCTTTAATTATGTATGTTATGTTTTCGCTTTACATACTCGGTACATCTTAAATCGACCCCCACTTGCTTCGGGGGGGCGTACGCGCAGACGGCACGCCGCCGCCCTTAGGGTATTGGTCTGCGTTGTTTGGAGAGCTCCCTTTGATCCGAGTCGATATTTTTGGTATATATCTTCTGTTGTACATACGTTCTGTATATGACTATTGGGTACGGCGGGGCCCTGTCCCGTCTTCTGATTCCGTCTTCTGATTCTGATCTGTATGTTAGAGGCCTGTAGATATGTCTGTGGGTATGGTTATGTCTGTACAGTTATATGCACGGATGGTAGCCTATATATATGTATATGGCTATATTGGTTCACTCACGTTGGTATTTGCTTTGTGCGGGTAAATTTTGGTTAGTCGGAGGGCTCGCAAATTTTTCTATATATATATGTATTTGGTACGTATATTGCCCGTGTGGCCGCGCCAGTATTTGCTTGTGTGCGGGTAAAACGTGACACCTCCCCTATAAATACTCCACCCCACCAAGTTCAACTTGGCCAATTTCAATCAACAACAATCCGGAATTCAAGCCAAACTTAACAACCAACAATACCAACAACAATATAAGCAACATCAACAATCGACTAAAAACGCATTCTAGCGCAAATAGTCTTATTTTCCAAATAATCCAACAACTCCAAATCCAACTTTGCACTTACAATCCAATATCAATATGTTCATATTCACATACTAATTTAAAGTCATTCAAACATAAACTAAAAGCATTTCAAACTATATATCCAATATTCAACAATTCCAACAATTTCCATACAATTCAATATAACTCAATACAATATAATTCACATAATATTCCAACAATACCATCAACATACTACTTACCCGCATCTTCCAATTTATGCAACAACAACAACATTTTTTTCTTCTTTCAAATTCAAGCACAACAATCCAATTTTCATTCCTCCAAACCATTAAATCTTTATTCTAACATCATAAAACCTTCCATAACAACAATTTCCATTCTAATTAAAATCAATTCATCCCCTCTTTTCACTAGCTTGAATTCGGCCAACACACCCCTTAAGCATACTTTTCATGAGCTTCCATATTTTCCATGCACTACAACATAAAAACACACAATTTTTCATGCAATACACAACACACACACACACACACACACACACCCTCACACACACACACACACTTCCACAACACATGAATTTCATCCATTTTCATACTCTACAACATGCATAAACACTTATAACATGCAAAAGAGGAATTAAACCTTACCTTTTCCTCAACTTCTTCACTTGACTCAATTTACCAACTTGTGTAAATATGTGTTTTTCTTGCTCCACCAACCACTCCAACTTACTACAAACTCTTCAAGGGATTGTTTGGCTATGAAGAACAAGTTGAGAATTTTCTCTTTTTCTTTTTTTTTTTTTTTTTTTCGGTTTTTCTCCCTTTTTTTTCTCCTAGGGCCGAATGGCCTATTTTTCTTTCTCCTCTCTTTTCTTGCTTTCTAACTCTTGGAATTCTAGAGAAAAAGATGAACAATTCATCCCTCCATATCCTTATATACTTAGTTCCCTCCAATAAAATTTAAACAAATTGCCCCTTCTTTGGCTTATTTTCATTTGGCCACTTTTTTGAAAGTGGGGCCCATGGCCAAGTTGCCATTTCTTGAAAATTCTCTTGAAAATTCTAGCAACTTTCTCTTATTTCATGAAAACATTTCCCTTGTTCCAAATTTGCCCCTAGCCTTTCTCCGTATTTCCATGAGTCGTTTTGCAAATTTACCATTTTACCCCTGGCCTTTCTTATTATTCCAACTTTACAATTTTCCATACGCGACTTGTGTCACTTGCCTCGACTTACCCGAGGGTACAAAATACGGAATGTAACATCCTCCCCCCCTTTAGAACATTCGTCCTCGAATGTTGAACTGGCCTTATAGGGGTTACTACATTTCGGGGAGGTTTCCTTTATGGTTGTCGTACACAATCACTCAACACATCCGTTCAGATACCTTGGTAGACTTGTACTTTCTCGTTATACCATACTTCATAGGACGCCGTCTTAGTTGTCCCTTTTATATCTCTACTGATCTCTTTCGGTTATCTTCCTTGGTTGTTCTCTATATTTGCGCCGTACTGTACCCGTTGTCAACTGGTTGTACGCCTTCTTTTATAGTTGCTCGAGGTGCCAACATATCCCAAATTCTTGTTATCCTCTCATTCGCAACGTTTCCGACCACTATTTGAACTTACCCTGATTCTAGGGTTGTACTACACCTGTTTCCTTTTCACCGGCCCAGTCTAACTCGGTCTACGCAACCTCTATTATGTCTCCCGTCATCCCATATACTCTAATGTCGTCTAGGCTACCCTAACTTCACATTTGTCCTCTATCCCTATACTTATGAAATTTTGGGATACTTCCCAGGGGGTCACCCATCATGGAATTGCCCCCATTCCAGCACGCTTAACCCTGAAACGTTATCGTATTCTGGTATCTTAACGCTAACATATTCACATCCACTCTCCCGCACGGCTTTGTCACGTAATCCAGGGCAGGTTAGAGTACTAGTCACTTTCGACACGCCTTCGGAACGTACTTTTCTCTTAATTACCATTTTAGCCCTCTGGGCCCTTAACACTCACTTCTTGTCTAGACGTATAACTACCTTTCGTTGAGGATTTCTAGATTTTCATCAACGATATAAAGAATGACACATGACGGTATAGAGTTTAAATCGATCACACAAGTACTTTATAAAGGAATGCCGGTAGGGTACCTGTAGCTGCGTCCTGGGAGGGCTCAGGATCCTGCTGTCTTGTTAGTGCAAATATGCGGTTCTGAGGACCGCCTGTACTGGGTGCTCCTCCTCTGCCTCGACCACGACCGGCCGGGGCTCGGGACGTCCGTCCGGGAGGGCGTACGGCCGACGACGAACCAATGGCGGATCCGGCGGCCGAGTCCGGTCTCTCCCGTCCTCCGTGGGCGTCACGCATCAAGTGGCCGGGCCCGACCACGTACGAAACAAGCCCCGTGTCCAGTAGCACCGCCAGGAAATGTAGCTTGCCACATCGAGTGCATCGCGGTGGGGGTGGCCCTGTCCTATTCGACTCGGCTCTAGGCTGGGACCCTGATGCTCGGGCACTCTGATCCAGTTCTGGATACCTGGAATGCTGTGGTGCCTGTCCCCCTCTATACTCACTTCTGGCCCCAAATGATCTAGCCCTTTTTCTGGGGCCCCTATCCGAATCCCGCTCGCCCCTCCGTTGCTGGTATTGTTCCTCCAGGTTTTGGGCGTGGGCCTGAATGCGAGCGATAGTCATCCCGTCCTGGAGTGAGGCTGTCAAGCATTCTTTAGCCAAATGTGGCCCTAGTCCTCTCACGTACTGGTGCACCCGGTCCCCCATGTCCGCTACCATAGCTGGGGCGTACCTGGCTAGTGAGTCAAAACGGAGACTGTACTCCCGAGCACTCATATTTCCTTGTCTGAGATTCAAGAACATGTCAGCTCGGGCCCGTCGAACCTCTGGCGGTAAGTAATGTCGCAGAAAGGCCTCGGTGAACTCTCGCTGCACCGGGGAGGCGCATTTGCTCCCCGCGAGGATATCCAATTATTATACCAATGAACCGCTATATCCCGCAATCTATACGAAGCCAACTCTACCGACTCGGCCTCCGAAGCATGTATTATCTTCGCCGTTCTCGCATTTCATCCAAAAAGCTTTGCGGGTCCTCCTCTGGCTTCGATCCATAGAACTCTGGAGGATTTAGGGAGATAAAATCACGGGCTCTGGCGCTCGCCGCCCTGTCCCCTTGGCCCGTGTCCTGCCGCTGAGCTTGTGCAGCAACTAACTGGGTCAGCAATTGGATAGCTTCTGTTACCTGCTGGCCCGCGGCTGCTGGTGCTGGTGCTGGAGCTCTATTCTGCTCCGCTGACACAGGGGAAGCAGGAGAAGCCTCGTTGTGGGACTCGCCCACTTCCACTTCCGCTGGTGGCTCCTGTTCAACTCTTCTCCCGCCCACCCTTTTGCCCTTCCGGCCGCCGTAGCTTTTTCTCGTCACCGGCATTACCGAAACCATAATGCAGATTAAGAAAGAATATAGAAACCGGTAACATAGCTCTATCGCACGATCCGGAATACAAAGAAGGTCATATTTCCTAAATGCCCCCGGCAGCCTCCCGTTTATAAGTGTGGCGCGCTACACACCCATAAACAGACTCACCGGACACGGCTCGTAGACAAACCCTAGGACCGACCGCTCTGATACCACTTCTGTCACGACCCAACTAGGGGCCGCGACGAGCACCCGATACTTGTACCGGGCACCCCCTGTCATACGTCTTATTATTATTACTAAGTGGGCCGTATGAACACTGGCATTTTTTTTTTCCATATCATCGCTGATAATAGCATACATGTAAACGGGTAGTAATATACAACTGTACTGACATATCACACGGTGACAAAGACAACTAGGCTGTGAAACATCTACCTGTACATATCTGTCTACGAGCCTCTAAACACGATACATATAATTACAAGTAACTGACTTTGCTGTGTCCAAATATATACATAAAGGTAGTACCCAAAATAGAAGCTCCGAAATAACTGGAGCGCCTCTCGATGTACAGCTGGGAAAGCTCCTAGGGATCGAGCCCGTCAACCTGTCGACCTGCGTGGCATGAGACGCAGCCCCCGAAGAAAAGGGGTCAGTACGAGCAGTGTACCGAGTATGTAAGCCATGGAAATAATACAATGAAACATGTAACATGTGAGCAATAACAACATGTGAGACCAGAGATCATATGACGGTATAAAAGGATAATCTGTACCTGTAAGTGCCTTTCAGGCGGACGTCATGCTTGCTTATACATACTTTTGTTCAAAACATTTCGTATCATATACATGTGAAAATAACAAGTCATGTCGCCGAAATACGTCGGCTTCCCACATGTGTCCCGCGTCCGGGCATCCCGCGTCCTGGATGGAATTACGCCAGCTGACCAGGTGGCAATGCGTCTATAGCGCAACATGTATCCATTCCCCAAAATTCCCCATTTTCATATACATATCATATACATGTCATATACATATCATATACATGTCATATACATATCATATAAGCAGCATGCATGAGAACCCAAAGAAAGTCATGTGTCTACCGGGGTGACGTAAGGTCGGTGGCCCCCGATTACCTTATGGAATAACCACGGTCGCTTCGTCTCACCTTGAAGGAACAATCATTATAAGGCGAGACCATCAATGAATAGCAACACCACAGGAAAACATAAGACAAGATTATAAAGTTTCTATAAAACAAGTAATGGGAATCGGTATGCACGTATATCGAGGCTCAAGTGACGAACATAAAAACACGGTCATCATGTACCATTTGGTCATTCACGAAGGTTTCAAGGCATTCCGATTTCATTTACAAAGGTTTTGGGCGTTTGAACATCATTTCACCTTAAAGCACAAGTTATAGGTTCAATTCTACTGAATGAATAGTGAATAAGTTTAGGTGTCGTTTCCGAGGGGTAGGACTTTTCCCGAGGGTCGGATTTTGACCTATACTAACTAGGACATGCCAAATGAAGGAGAGGTAGGCTTCACATACCTTTTACGCTTTGTACACGTCTCCAAACTCAAGCTCCAAGTTCGCCAAAATCTACAAATTGGTCATGTTTACCAAACATGATTAGTGCCTTTGGAATTGGATTCTTAAAATAAAACTTGGCTACCGAAATTTCGGCAGCACCTCCCCTATAAATACTCCACCCCACCAAGTTCAACTTGGCCAATTTCAATCAACAACAATCCGGGAATTCAACCCGGCCAAACTAACAACCAACAATACCAACAACAATATAAGCAACATCAACAATCGACTAAAAACGCATTCTAGCGCAAATAGTCTTATTTTCCAAATAATCCAACAACTCCAAATCCAACTTTGCACTTACAATCCAATATCAATATGTTCATATTCACATACTAATTTAAAGTCATTCAAACATAAACCAAAAGCATTTCAAACTATATATCCAATATTCAACAATTCCAACAATTTCCATACAATTCAATATAACTCAATACAATATAATTCACATAATATTCCAACAATACCATCAACATACTACTTACCCGCATCTTCCAATTTATGCAACAACAACAACATTTTTTTCCTTCTTTCAAATTCAAGCACAACAATCCAATTTTCATTCCTCCAAACCATTAAATCTTTATTCTAACATCATAAAACCTTCCATAACAACAATTTCCATTCTAATTAAAATCAATTCATCCCCTCTTTTCACTAGCTTGAATTCGGCCAACACACCCCTTAAGCATACTTTTCATGAGCTTCCATATTTTCCATGCACTACAACATAAAATTAACTCAATTTTTCATGCAATACACAATACACAACACACACACACACACACACCCTCACACACACACACTCACACTTCCACAACACATGAATTTCATCCATTTTCATACTCTACAACATGCATAAACACTTATAACATGCAAAAGAGGAATTAAACCTTACCTTTTCCTCAACTTCTTCACTTGACTCAATTTACCAACTTGTGTAAATATGTGTTTTTCTTGCTCCACCAACCACTCCAACTTACTACAAACTCTTCAAGGGATTGTTTGGCTATGAAGAACAAGTTGAGAATTTTCTCCTTTTTCTTTTCCTTTTTTTTTCGGTTTTTCTCCCTTTTTTTCTCCTAGGGCCGAATGGCCTATTTTTCTTTCTCCTCTCTTTTCTTGCTTTCTAACTCTTGGAATTCTAGAGAAAAAGATGAACAATTCATCCCTCCATATCCTTATATACTTAGTTCCCTCCAATAAAATTTAAACAAATTGCCCCTTCTTTGGCTTATTTTCATTTGGCCACTTTTTTGAAAGTGGGGCCCATGGCCAAGTTGCCATTTCTTGAAAATTCTCTTGAAAATTCTAGCAACTTTCTCTTATTTCATGAAAACATTTCCCTTGTTCCAAATTTGCCCCTAGCCTTTCTCCGTATTTCCATGAGTCGTGTCAATGAGAATCATCTTGCCTCGACTATTTAGTATTCGATTGTTGTCGAGAATTCTATAGCAAATTTACCATTTTGAATGATGTGTGCATGTTGTAGTATGGCCTTTCTTATTATTCCAACTTTACAATTTTCCATGGATCAATTCTATTTAGTATGTCGATTGTTGTCGTTATGAATTCTATGTTGACGATAAGAGTCTAATGACTCAAATTGATGTTGAGATTGTTATGGACTGATTTGGAGGATTGTGTGCATTTAATGTAATTTCCATATTTATGAGAATGACAACTTGTGTCACTTGCCTCGACTTATGGGTTTGGGTTAGTATTGGAATGTATGCGCGTTGATGTTGGCTTCGTCATTGAATTGAATATAATGAATGTTGTTGGATTATGTAGAAAGAGTATTTACTGCTAGAATGCGTTTTGAATTGATTATTGATGTTGCTAGTTTGGTTGTTGGTGTTGTTGTTGTTGATTTGGCCGAGTTGAATTCTCGGGGTTGTGCATTTACAGGGGAAATGCTGCCCAAATTTCCGTAGAATTACGTGTTAGTTTGGAAATGAATTCCTAAATGCCTATAGTTAACGTTAGTATTTAATGATATTGTGTAGATTTTGGAGAGCCCGAGGCTTAGGATTGGATTAGCCTTGAGAGCGGTCGAGGTATGTGAAGCTTATCCTTCTTTCCTTTTGGCATGTCCTAGACGCAACTAAGTTGTGATATGTTATGAGCCTTGGGGGTTGTTCTATTCTTAAAATCCGAATATGTTTATGATTCATATTTGCTTCTTGATGTTGGCATCCTTAATGTGGTCAAGCTATGGACAGTATGCCTTTGATACGATTGGATTTGAAATGCTATGTATACGGTTTGTTCCGAAAGGATCTTATGTCTACAAATGCCCGTAACTTTCGTAGACAGAACCGGATTGCCTTGATAAGCTCGTAAACGATTCTTATTTGTTCCTTGATATTCGTATTCTTAATGTAGTCGAATTATGATCCTTATGTCTTTTGTATGACTAAATTTCTAAGGTTGCATAAGAGTTTTGTTTTCAGAAGAGTTTTGTGTTTCAAAAGAGTTTTGTTCTAAACGATTCGAAACTACGAACGACCGTAACTTTCAAGAAAGGGCTCGGATCGCTTTGATATCTTCGCTAATGATTTCATGACGTATAATGACTTTAATTTTCATAGGCGGGCCCGGATTGGGTTGACACTCGTCCGTGGGTCCCGCAACTTTCTATGTTTGGTTCTAACGACCTATTTTCGAAAGAATTCAATATGACTATCTTTCCAACCCCCGAGTATGATTACTTATTTATCTGTTGAGTCTGAAATAAGGATTTTTATGTATGTGATTTTGATACGTGACTACGGTTTCTGAAGTTCGGTTTGATATGTTCCCGAGTGATATTCGGAAGAAAACCTGATTTGACTATTGTTTCGATTTTGAACTAACAGTTCGTTTTGATTATCCTATTGGGTCTTTATAAGTGATTTGCATTGCATATGGTTTCCCACAATTCTGCTCGTGCATTTTGTTGCCATGTCTTTCGCCGAGTCCCGGGCCGATTATGTTGTCGTGCGCACTATATGATATTCTGAAGTATGATATGTCCGGTTCGCCGAGCTTCTCTGTTATTAGGCTGGGTATATGTGATATTGACCGCTGGGTTCTTGACCGCAGTATGCGGGGTATATGTAATATTGACCGCTGGGTTCTTGACCGCGGTATGCCGGGTATATGTAATATTGACCGCTGGGTTCTTGACCGCGGTATGCCGGGTAGATGTAATATTGACCGCTGGGTTCTTGACCGCGATATGCCGGGTATATGTGATATTGACCGCTGGGTTCTTGACCGCGGTATGCCGGGTTTCGGAGATATGGAATCTTCTGAAGTAGGATGTGTTATGGCGCCATTGACGGGCGGGCGACCACATTTTCTGAGCCCTATGAATGTTTTTTTTTTTTAAATAAACATTTTGGTATTTTGAATATGCACTTATTTTCTGTACTTCTGTTTCGATTATGACTCAGATTTGTTCGCTATATCTTCCGAGCATACATACTCGGTAGTACCGACTCCCTGCGTCTTCGGGCTTGCGTTTCATGCCGGAGGTATAGATGCACGGTTCGGTGATCCTTATCTAGGACACCTCTTGGTTGAGTGCTCCCACTTGTCCGGAGCCCACATTTTGGTATATATTCGTCCGTTGCATTTGTATTTGTTTGTTCAGGGGTACGGTGGGGCCCTGTCCCGTCATCATATGATTCGTTGGTCTAGTTTAGAGGTCAGAGTAGACGTATATGTGGGCTGCGCCTACTTCTGTACAGGTGTGTTCGTACGTTATATGTTCTGGGCGATTCCATTCGCCGTGGCAGCCTTGTCGGCTTGCATCCGTATATGTGTTTTGGGCCGATGCGCCATTTGATAGCCTTCTTGCAAAACGTGATATGTATATATTTGTGGTTGAGACAGTTTGATACAGCATCTGATATTTGTATACGTATAAGTCATCTGTATGCGATTCCGTTTGATAAATGTGTTTGGGTGCCCAACTCGGGCACTAGTCACGGCCTACGGGGTTGGGTCGTGACAGCTGATGAGTTATCTCTCTTTTCTCTGGCTGCACATCGCATAAACTTCCCATGGACCTACGGCTAAGAGCATCAGCCATAACATTTGCTTTTCCAGGATGATACAGGCTATCAACATTATAGTCTTTCAACAATTCCGACCACCGCCTTTGCCGTAAATTCAATCCTTTCTACTTGAAAATATACTGAAGGCTCTTATGATCTGTATAAATATCAATGTGGACACCATACAAATAATGTCTCCACATCTTCAATGCATGAATCACTGCAGCCAATTCAAGATCATGGGTTGGATAATTTTTCTCATGTTTCCGTAATTGCCTGGAAGCATACGCAATCACCTTACCATGTTGCATCAACACACAGCCTAGCACAATGCCTGAAGCATCACAATTGACAACATAACCTTCTGACCCCTCTGGAAGTGTCAGGACTGGGGCAGAAGTTAATTTATCCTTTAGCTCTTGGAAACTACGTTCACAAGCATATGTCTATTGAAACTTAGCCGATTTCTGGGTCAGCTTCGTGAGTAGTACAGAAATGGAAGAAAAGCCTTCTACAAATCTCCTAGAATATAATAATATATATATATATACGAACTTCTATAGGAGTTGTGGGCCTTGGCCAAGTTTTCACGGCCTCAATCTTCTGGGTGTCTACCCGAACACCATCGACTGAAATAATATGCCCCAGAAAGGTCACTGAGTTCAACCAAAACTCACACTTAGAAAATTTGGCAAATAACTCCCGAGCTTGAAGAACTCTAAGAACGGTGCGCAAATGATCCGCATGCTCTGCCTCGGACCTAGAATATATAAGGATATCGTCAATGAATACAATCACAAATAAATCTAGGAAGGGCCTGAACACATTGTTCATCAAATCCATAAATACTGCTGGTGAATTAGTTAGCCCAAATGACATTACCCGGCACTCAAAATGGCTATATCTTGTGCTGAAGGCTGTCTTAGGGATATCTTTCTCCCTAACTCTCACTTGAAGATACTCGGATCTCAAATCTATCTTTGAAAACCATTTGGCACCTTGTAATTGATCAAATAAGTCATCAATCCTCGGAAGAGGGTATTTGTTCTTAATCGTCACTTTATTTAGCTGTCGATAGTCTATGCACATTCGCAAGAAGCCATCTTTCTTTCGCACAAACAACACAGGTGTTAGAACCCGTATTTTTGTACATGGGAATAATCCGGATTAATTATGGTAAGTTAAGGACAAAACTATTTCGGGATACAAAGTCGGGATTCTTGACCTTTGATTTTATTTTGAGATATAAGTTGTGCATGAATTTATTGGTATGGAACAATTAGGAAAATTTGGGACCAAAAGTGATAAAATTGGAAGTTGAAAATCATCCACTTTTTCCATGTTGGCCGTGTATAGTGGAGTGTGGTGCCCACACAATTTTGTGTCATCTTTTAAGTGATCCAACTCATTAATGTGGGCCAATATTTTTGTACAACTCAAGGGGGGGATTAAAAGATGACCACTAGTCATCTTTAGCTCATTTTCAACACTTGCAAAAAAAAAAGAGGAGCTGAAAACTCCATTGAGGCTCTCGGCCAAGAGCTTGCAAATTCAACCCCCATTTCTTGTCCTTCTAAAATTATTCCATTGATGTAAACCCATTATTTTGAGGTCCCTAAGTAGCGTGGAAGCATCGTTGGAGCGATCAACCTATTATTTTTCATCTTTTGGAAACCCTAGGCTATTGGAAGTTGAAGAGAAAAAGGTAAGATTTGATCTTGTTTTTGTGTTATGAAGGTTATATTCATGTTGTAGTATGTTAATATGGTTGAAAATCATGAAATATGGAATGTTGGAGATGAGTTGTGTTTGTGGTGCTTGAGCCGTGTGGTGTGTGTGTGTGTGGTGTGATATTGAATTGATGAATTAATGCTTAGTTAGTTTATTATGATCATTGTAAGGTGAAGAACGGTTGAGAATCATCCATTTATGTATATGTGTAGTGTTGGTCGAAATGGGTCACATTATATGACAATGAACGAATGAATGTCGCTTAATGCTTTAGTCGTCGTCGCTATGAATTCTAGGTTGGAAATGAATGGTTATTGACTCAAAATGATGTTGTTAATGTTGTGGATTGTTTTTGGAGGTTATTGTATGTTTAATGTAATTGGTATATTGATGAGATAGCATTGTTAGAATGTAAATTGTGGATACAAACCATGATTTGGAAATGAAGAAAAAGTTAGAGGAAATTTTTGTCTCGGTTTAGGGGCTGTTTCGGGTAGCTTGGGAAAATTTATGGATTGTTGGAAATGTTGTATGAATTGCTTAGAATGTCTTGAAATGTTATTGGTATGGGTTTGGGTTAGTATGTGAACATATAAGCGTCGATTTTGGCTTGAAGGTAAGTTGTCGAATTGAATTTATGAAAGTTGATAAATGATGGCAAAGAGAGCTATTATTGTTGTATTACCTTTCGGATTAATTATTAATGTTGTTAGGTTGGTTGTTGTTGTTGTTGTTGATTGATATGGCCGAGTTAAATTCTCGGGGTAGCCTATTTACAGGGGAAATGCTGCCCGAATTTCTGTAGAATTAAGGGCGAAATTGGAATTTAATGCCCAAAAAGTCTTTAGCTAATGTTTGGCATTTTATGGCTTATTTTTAGATCGTGGGCAGCCCGAATCATAGTTTGGACTTAGCTTGAGTTGGATCATATTGGAGAGCGTTTGAGGTTTGTAAAGTAACCTTTCTTTTTGGCATGCCTTAGTTAAAGTAGGCTATGATACGAGCCTCTAGGAAACTCTATTCTCGCAATCCGAGCTTGCCTATGATTCGCATGTGTTTCCTTGGTATTCTTGTGCTCATATGTCATAACATTGATCCTTATATCCTTGGAATTCATAATTTGTAAAGGTGTCATGAAAGCTGATTTTTGGTTTTAAAAGCTTATTCTTTAGCGATTTCAAAAGTTCAAACGCCCATAACTTTCTCAGAAAAGCTCGGATAGCTTTGAAACTTTCGTAGGAGTTTGTATGATATAGAATGAGTATGTTTTTCATAGGCGGGCTCAGTTCGGGTCTATACTCGTCCGTGGGTCCCGCGACGCCCTATTATGTGAATTCAATAACTTTGAAACAAATAGTACTAATTATTATTCTGATTTCGAATATGACTATTTTACTTATCTTTTGGATTTATGATAATGATTTTATGCATATGATTACTCACTACTCCGCTCGTGCCTACTATGATATCGTTCGCCGGTTCCGGGGCCGGCTCGTTATCGTGCGCATTATGATACATTCGGTGTTATCGCGTGATTATGGTTCACCGAGCTCCTCGCTCGAGGGCCGGGTTCCACTTATGTTTGGCGTTATCCGTGTTTGGCGTTATCCGTGTATGATATGTGACGGAGATTCGGAGATTTGAAACTTTTACGGTGTTATCTTTGTGTTATGGTGCCATCGACGGGCGGGCGACCATATTTCGTGCCCTATGCATGACTTATATCTTGAAGTAACATTTTGATATTTTGGAAATGCATTTACTTTCGTACCTCTATTTCGATTTGATCTCGTATTTGTACATTACATTTTCTACTTTGCATACTCGGTACATATTTCGCATCGACCCCGCTTTCTTCGGGGGTGCGTTTCATGCCCGCGAGGTACGGACGCACGGTTGGTGATCCACCGGTTTAGGACACCTTCTTCTGCTATTTGGAGTGCTCCTCTCATTCCGGAGCTTATATTTTTGGAATATATTCGTCTATTGCATTGTATATATTTGTTCATGGGTACGGCGAGGCCCTGTCCCGTCATATGATTACATCGTACGTTTAGAGGTCCGTGGACATGTTTTGTGGGTTGTGCCTACTTCCGTATGCAGTTGCGTTTGGATATGTTGTGTTTGGGCGATTGTTCGCCGCGGCGGCTCTTGTCGGCCCGCATATGTATATATGTTGTTCTGTTGGCCCTGTGTGGCCTTTGTTGGTATTTTCTGTGCGCAGGGTTATTTTGGATAGTCCGTAAAACAAAGCAAACTCTGCCGAATTTTTTTTGGAAATTATATAAATTTGGAACTCAGCCTAGTCGGCTTCTGTATATACTTGGATGCGTTTGATATACCTTGTGATAGTGTTTGATAGGTGTGTTTGGGTGCCCAGATCGGGCACTAGTCACGGCCTACGGGGTTGGGTCGTGACAACAGGTGCTCCCTACGGGAATGAACTAGGGCTAATAAAGCCTTTCTTAAGCAAGTCCTTCAATTTCTCCTTCAACTCTTTCAACTCTGCAGGAGCCATTCTATAAGGAGGGATAGATATGGGCTTTGTATCCGGTAGCACATCTATAGCAAAATCAATCTCCCGCTCTGGAGGGAGGCCTGGAAGCTCTTCCGGGAACACATCCGAAAATTCATTCACCACGGGGACAGACTAAAGAGTTGGCGGTTCAGCTTCTACATCTTGAACCCGAACTAGATGCTAAACACAACCTGTTGAGATCATTTTCCTTGCCTTAAGATAGGAAATAAACCTACCTTTTGGTGACGTGGTATTCCCTTTCCATTCTAAAATTGGTTCTCTCGAAAACGGGAAACGAACCATTTTCATTCTACAATAAATATTGGCACAGCAAGAAGCCAGCCAATCCATGCCCATGATAACATCAAAATCCACCATTTTTAGCTCATGTAGGTCAACCATAGTACGATGGTCACAAATCACGACTACATAATTTCTATAGACCCGACTAGCTATTACCGGTTCACCAATGGGTGTAGATACCTCAAAAGGTTTGATCGACTCCGATTTGACCCCAAACCGACCCGCAATATATGGAGTAACATATGACAATGTGGAGCCTGGATCTATCAAAGCATATACATCATGAGAAATTATCGATAATATACCTGTAACAACATCAGGAGAAGACTCAAGATCTTGGCGTCCAGCCAAAGCATAAATATAGTGTTGAGGATCGCTAGAACTGGAACTCTCCCTCTGCCTCTACCATGGCTAACTGGCACATGTGAACCTGGCCCCATAGGGCGTATAGATGATGAAGACCCGGCTACCGATCCTGAAGGCTGGGTCCTACCCCTACTACCAACCGAGGGGCAATCGCGCATAATATGGCCTGGCCGACCGCATGCATAGCAAACCTCTGAACCTAGTCGACACTGGCCCCAATGCAACTTCCCACACTGGGAACATCGTGGCATGGGTGGCCTTGCCTGACCCAAATCACCCATGAGCGAGAAGGCAGGAAGCCTTGGAAACTCGACTCGGCCGGAATAAGTAGATCTATCAAATCTACGGCTGTAAACCGTGGAGGCGCACTAGTCATAGAATGGCCTGAATGCCTAGAAAGCTACAATCTTTGCCTGCCTCTAAACTCACTCGTCGGACCCGAAGATCTAGCCCTCTTGTCATACCCTCTATCATGCTCACGCTTACTTCTTTGCTGCTGTTGACTTTCTTCTAAATTCTAGGCATGGGCTTGAATTCTTGAGATATCCATATTGTCCTGAAGAGACGCAGTCAAGCACCTATCCATCAAATGTGGCCCTAGGACTCACACAAATCGGTGCACTCGGTCACCCATATCTGCTACCATGGCCGGAGCATACCTAGCCAAAGAATTGAAGTGGAGACAATACTCTAAAGCACCCATACTTCCTTGCCTAAGATTCAAGAACTTATCGGCTCTAGCTCATCGAACCTCTAGAGGCAAGTAATGTTGGAGGAAGGCATCCACAAATTCTTGCCATACTGGGGGAGGTGCATTGGCTCCCCGTGAAGCCATCCAAACCGTATAACAATGAACCGCGATATCCCTCAATCTATAGGATACTAACTCCACCGATTCAATAGCTGAAGTATGCATTAACTGAAGGGCCCTCAACATCCCATTAATAAAATTCTGAGGGTCCCCATCCTGCTTTGACCCGAAGAATTTCGGAGGGTTCAAGCTAATAAAATCACGGGCCCTTGCACTAACAGTCCTGTCACCTTGCCCTGTACCTTACCGCTGAGTCTGGGCGGCAACCAACTAAGTAAGTAAATGAATGGCCTCTTTTACATCTTGGCCGGAAGCATCCGGTGGAGGAGCTGGAGGTGCTGGAGTTGGGGATGAGGCTCCCTCATGCTCCTCAGAAATAGGCACTGAATGAGAGGACTGAGATTAAGCCGCACTCTGGGAATCACTTTCCTTTACAGCCGTTGGCGGTGCTCTTTCAGCCCGCTTTCTTGCTTGTCTTGCCCGGGTCGCCGCGCGACTTTTTCTCTTTACGAGCATCTCGAAATACACAATACACGGTTAAGGAAAGAGAAATCCTTATATCATGGCTCTATCGCACGATCTTATGAAGAAAGAAGGTCATTCATTCTTAAAATGCCCGCAGCCTCCTGTTTATAAGCGTGGCACACAACACACCCATAAACAAGACTATACTAGATACGACTCGTAGACACACCCTAGGACAGAATTGCTCTGATACCACTATTTTCACGACCCAACCGGAGGGCCATGACGGGCACCCGGTGCTAACCCACCCGGGCACCTCTTATCGTACATCCATATTTACATCTAGGTGGGCCACATAGCTTAATCATAATTTATATCCGTCATTCATGCTAATCTTATTGGGCAACGATACATTCATAACATCATTAACAACTATACCCATATCAATGTACATAAGCCGACGAGGCTGTCAAAATGACATACAAAATATAAGCCGACAAGGCTTCAAGGCATCTAACCATATACAACTATCTACGAGCCCCTAAGAAGAGTAGGTAACATCATATAGGCGGGACAGGACCTCGCCGTCCCCATGTATGTACTCAAAAGAATAATACCAAAAGTTGTAGCTCCGGATGAAATAGAGCTCCTCTATGTAGTCCCTGAAGAAGAAAGCTATGGATCAAGCCTGTCTCCCTGGCCACATGCGGGCATGACGCAGCGTCCACAAACAAAAGGCCGTCAGTACGAATAATGTACTGAGTATACAACAACAACAACCCAGTGAAATCCCACAACGTGGGGTCTGGGGAGGGTAGAGTGTACGCAGACCTTACTCCTACCAAGGTAGGACGGTACATTTCCGAAAGACCCTCGGCTCAATAAAAAGCATAAAAAGAGGTCGGATAAGGCTAAGAGATTCAAAGCGATATGGAAATGAAATAACGCAAGCGACACGGATAACATAGGATAATCAAAGCACGAAATAACGGATAATAGCAGAAATCGGGCACAAGAAATTATCCGCGATAATGCGACTACTAATAAGGAAGGATAACGAGACTATCTACTAGCCTTCTACCCTAGTCTGGGTCCTCCAACCCCTCCTATCTAAGGTCATGTCCTCGGTAAGCTGTAACTGCGCCATGTCGTGTCTAATTACCTCTCCCCAATACTTCTTCGACCTACCCCTTCCTCGTCTGAAACCATCCATGGCCAACCTCTCACACCTCCGTACTGGGGCATCTATGTCTCTCCTCTTCACATGCCCAAACCATCTCAATCTCGCTTCTCGCATCTTGTCTTCCACCGAGGCCACTCCCACCTTGTCCCGAATATCATCATTCCTAATCCTGTCACTCCTGGTGTGGCCACACATCCATCTCAATACTCTCATCTCAGCAACTTTCATCTTTTGAACGTGAGAGATCTTAACTGGCCAACACTCTGCCCCATACAACATAGTCGGTCTAACCACCACTTTGTAGAACTTGCCCTTAAGTTGTGGTGGCACCTTCTTGTCACATAACACTCCGGAAGCAAGCCTCCATTTCATCCACCCTGCCCTAATATGAGCTGTGACAACATAGTCAATCTCCCCGCTGCCTTGCATAATAGATCCAAGATACTTGAAACTACTTTTCTTCTGGATGGCCTGGGTACCAAGCCTTACTTCCAAGCCATCCTCGAGGTGCTTCCCGAACTTGCACTCTAAGTACTCTTGTCTTGATCCTCTCGGCTTAAACCCTTTAGACTCCAGAGTATGTCTCCAACCCTCCAGCTTAGCGTTAACTCCGCTACGAGTCTCGTCGATCAGGACTATGTCATCCGCGAAAAGCATGAATAATGTACTGAGTATGTAAAGCATAATTAACATCATAATAGAAGCATAAGAGACAGCATGAGAAATAGCATAAGATGGGAGAATCGTGAGATAGTAGAGCCATCATCATAATTACTTACTTGTCTTTCATAGGGACCTTCCATTTCTAATGCATGCTCGGGTACATACATATAAACATATACATATATCTACATCCGTAACCATATTCGTATCCGTATTCATATACATATTCAATACCCGACCCTAGAGGTTCGGTGGTTTCACATACCCAGCCATGACAAGGCTTGGTGATTATACATACTTGGCCCTACCTAGGCTCAGTTTCATCCGTACCCAACTGCAGTGGTGTGCGCGCAATAGATATCATACCTGGCCATATAAGCTCAGTGTTGCATAATAGTCATACATACTTAGACACGTATACTTAAGAGTCCATAAGTGTCATCAACATTATTACTATTATCATTTTTGTTATGTCTGTCCTTGGAGGATCAACTATCATATAAAGGATGCAATGGAATCATGAAAGTATCGAGGATCATGAGCTTTAGTAGCTTTAGAGATAGAATTATTTGGAGGACATTATAGAACTCATGAAAGGATATACATAGCCAAGGAACCATGCCTTATTGAAAGAAGGGTTAGCCTTACATACCTCTTCGACTTCTTAATTATATAGCGTTCACCGTCGAAGCTCGAATAATCTACATTTAGAAGAATTCATTGTCACACCCTAACCCGTGATAGGGTGTGATGGGCACCCGACCCTTACTTAGGGCCGAGCGAACCCGCTGACCCTCATAATACTCATAATCATACCGGACTCTCAAATCGTGAAATGAATGCATAAAGAAAGCTTTTCAAGAACAACATGCTTTTCATATTTCTCTAATCAAGTAAAATCTGTGAACCTACGGAATCTGTAATATAATGCATAATGATATGTCGGCTTACAGAGCTGCTTACAAGACTGACTTGTTACATACATGACTCTGTCTGCAAAGTCTCTAACATGAACCAAGATACCATAACATAAACACTCTGACTCGACAGCACTCCGGGAGGAAATGAAGCTCGCCAATCCAGCTGGAACATCTTCTACCAACGTCCGCTACTCATCTGTATACACCTGCGTGGCATGAAACGCAGCCCCTGAAGAAAGGGGGTCAGTACGGAATATGTACTGAGTATGTAAAGCATGAAGTATAGTAAACAGAATCATATCGAAATAAAGAGTATAGGAAATTAGTACGGTAACCGGAAACCACAAGGCTTGCCTTAGAAACATAAATCATGCAGGTCCATATCATATCCAATTCATTATGGGACTTAGAAACATAAGTGAATAATCATCATGTACATATGCATGCATAACGTGTCCCGGCCCTCTAGTGAGGGACTCGGTAAATAAAAAATCATCATATACATGTCATCATATCATCATGTCATCATATCATATCATATATATATATATATATACCGTACCCGGCCTTCTAGTGAGGGACTCGGTGAATGAGATCATGTCTCCATCATGTATATCATACTCGGCCCATCCTGTGGGCTGGCGCCATCATCATATCATATAACGTGCCCCGGCCCTCTAGTGAGGGACGCGGTGAATATAACGTGCCCCGGCCCTCTAGTGAGGGACGCGGTGAATAATGCAGTGGAGTTGTGCACGAATACATGCCCTGGCTCGGGACGCAGTGAAAGGAGTAATAACGTCTCGTACGAGCAGAGTAGTGAGAAACCATATGCATATAAATCATCATTACAGACTCAATAGATAAGTAGACAAATCAACGCTCGAGTATCCGAATACTAGTCACACTTAGGACTCTTGAAATATCATTACGAAATGTGTCACAGAACATCTCAGGGATCATAAACATGTGTCAAGCCAATCCGAGCCCGCCCATGAAAGTACATATTCCGTACTGACCCCCTTTCTTCGGGGGCTGCGTTTCATGCCGCGCAGGTACCCACAGATGAGTAGATGAGGTTAGCAGGAGATGTTCACCGGGTTGGCGAGCTCCATTTCCTCGGTCTTTCAGGAGTCGAGTGTTTTTGTACGGTATCTGGAGTTATGGTAGAGACTTTGCAGACAGTGTCGTGTGTGTGATATGTCAGTTTTGTAAGCGGCTACGTAAGTCGATGTATTATTATGCATTATCTTTGATTTGTTTTGTGATCGGCTATGTGGTAGATATATCGATACGCGTTATGTTACGGATTCGTTATGACTACGGATTTTATTTGATGCGAAAAAAACGAAAAGTATGATATTCTTTGAAAATTTTCCATACGTATTTTGACACGTTTTGCGGGCCCAGTATGATTATGTGTATTACGAAAGTCAGCGGGTTCGCTCGGCCCTAGGTAAGGGTTGGGTGCCCATCGCGCCCTATCGGAAATTAGGGTGTGACAATTGAACCTTACCTTTTCCACTTAGTTCTTCACTTGGCTAGGGTTGGTGCTTTGAACTAATACTTGTTCTTGCTAGTCCAACGATTACTCCATGTTGTTTAGGACCTTCCAATTGGTTGAAAAGATAGAATAAAATTATTTTTCTTGATCATTTTTTTGGGACCATATTCGTCCAGCCCCTTGGCCGAATGCTTCTCTATTTTTTTTTCTCCAAGCTTCTTGAATTCTCTTAAGTTGTGAAAGATGAACATTTGGCTTGCTTTGTCATCCACCATCTATATATAATAAGCCCCTACAAATACAAGATAAACACATGTACCCCTCATAGTTTGAACTAACCAAATTTGGACGAGGGGGGGGGGAGGACCCCACATCTCACGGCCACTTAGGGCCTTTTTCATGAAGAAATTAACTTTCCAAAATTAACTTTTAACCCCAACTTTTCCTTAATATTTCCATCCAATAAAATTATAAGCAACTTGTGCCTTAAAACAAAAGGAGATTAAAAAGTCTCTACCTCGTATCCGGGAGCAGTCTTGTCCTTAACTTATCATGGTTAGCTCGGATTATCCCAATGTATAAAATACGGGATATAACATCATACCATGGTTAAACCTTAATGATACTATTAAACTCAAACTAGGATCATTCATAATCTAATGAAAATTGGGCAGTATTTCCCCTATTTCGTCAACTTCCACCATTTTACAAAACAACTCCCAACACCCACAATAACATCTATAATACACTCATAATATCATGGTCAATTAATCACTCTACATTAGCCTTCAACATTCATCCTTATGTTCAACTCATGCCAACAACTTCACACCAATCTAGCACATTTTCATATAATACTTCTTCATCACCATTATTACCTCAAATAACATGATTATATTTGTATCATACTAAGAATCATGACTCGTTTTAGTTTACTACTCATAAATGTTACATCCCGTACTTCTGAAGAAGCACTTGTTAAATTTAAGCGTAAGGATGTCGAGCTATGGCTAAGTAAAATAACTTTGAAATATATGAAGCGAAGCATTATTAAGTATATTTTATCAGTAAAGAATGTATATAAGGAATACCGGAAGATCCTATAAGGAAATGAGTGGAAGAAATTGAGTAGTATGACTTTGGAGAAAAGATGGGCAAGGTTTCGTACGATAATTCTGGTCTAACTTGGGGAAGGAATATCTTTTAGAGTATGAGAAGTTTTGAGGTGAAACAAAAGCCTAAAATGAAGTTCGTCGAGTCTAGTTTCCAGAGCAACAAACCTCTCATCTATACGACATCGGAGTAGAGAATTATGGATGTTACAAGTTAGGCTAACAGAGCAGAATCACGTGCTACAGTAACTGCTACAGTAACCGACTTGCTACAGTACTACTACCGTAACCGACTTTGAGCTCCTATTTAAGACCAAAATCTGGTATTTGGCTTCATTTTCTCTACTCCTCTCCACCAAAAAATTCCAAGAGACACAAGAAACATTTGAAGGATCATTTTTTTTAGCGGATTAAAGTAACGGGACTACATCTGAGGCTCGGGAAATGTAGAGAGTTTTGTAGTTCTTTTTTATACATCAAATCTTGATGGATCAAAGGAGCCTATTGATGATAAATAATATTTCAACTGCTTCCAACCTTGATTGAGGTAAGGATATTCCTTATTATTGATATTACGAATTGTATCAAGGAGATTTAGTTGTTAAAGCTTCATAAAATCGATTGATTGGTTGAGAAATTAGGTAAACATCGTGTGGGATGTTTTATCGAGTATATTTTGGTATTGATGATGATGTTGTTGATGTTAGCGCTATTGTTTTTGTTGTTTTATTGGTATTGTGATTTCAGGCTGGGGATATAAACGGAGAGATCTTTGATGAGCCTAACAATAGTATGAATGGTTTTATATGTAGATTACAAGACTATGAATGATCTTATGTAGATGGCAAGACAGAAAGTAAGTTGGAAAAGTCGAGAAGTAAGCTTCCAGGTATGTTAAGGCTTTCCCTTTCTTTTATTTTGGCATGATCCTATGACATGAGCGTACAACGAGTAATCGAGTCTCCATATTACTCTACTCTTAGAAGTACTAGGAGTATCTCAGTTCTTGATGATCCTATACCCCTTGTTATGGTTGTTCCCTTCTGTTCATGGGTCTTGAGTTTTATATCATGATTATGTTAGTTCACATTCATGCATTGCATTCATTTACATATATGCATATTGACCCGTGACCAGAAGGCGTTATGTACGCGTATATTATGTGTGTCTATATATATATATATGGGATATGGGGAAATGGGCGAGGCGTTATATACGCATTACCACCTGATCAGCTGGTGCACATTGATGATGATTATGATGCCCAAAGGGGCTACCCAAAAGGGCCATTATGCTATTATGCCCGAAGGGGCCATTATGTTATTATGCCCGAAAGGGCCTATATGGGATATGGATCGGGCCATACGTTCCTCGGCAATATGACCTATGCCATATCATGCGCCCTCAGAGGCATTTTCAGTAAGCAGATGCATTCATACAAGTATGTTCAGATAGTCAGACATATAGATGCATTCATACAGATATGTTCAGACAGTCAGACATACAGATGTATTCAGTCAGTCAGTTTAGCTTATGATTTTCAGATTTCATTCATGACTCCTATGTGTATGTTACTCTTCTGCCCTACATACTCGGTACATTTTTTGTGCGCGTCCCCTTTTCTTTGAGGCGTTGCATTCATACTGCGAACGGATCGACAGTTGACGAGAACCTCAATAGACAATACTTGCAATCCTTGGTGGTGAGCTCCCTTTTGTTCGGAGTTGCGTGTCTATGTGGAGTCTTTTTTTATGTTTATGGACGACGGGTGAGCTGGAGCCCTGTCCTGCCCATGACTCAGTTATGCTTCTTTAGAGGCTTGTAGACACATATACAATACAGTTAGTTAGTCCGTGGGCCTGTGGCCCATCCTTTGATGCATAGTTACTTATGAGAGTTATTTCGGCTCGTACAGTGGTTTGAGCAGTTTCACATATATTCCATGAGGCGGCCGGACCGCATACAGTTATGTTTTGTTTCTTGAGGAGGCGGCCAGACCGTAGAGAGTTATATGTATATATCTATGTTGGGATTTTTCTGAGTGCAGGTGGCCGGATTTTTCTGAGTGCAGGTGGCCACTTAAGGCCTATCCACGTTCTTAGCTAAATGTAAGTTTAAATGTTGGTTCGCCCGGTCCAGGTGTTATATCCCGTATTTTGTACATTGGGACAATCTGGTTTAACTATGATAAGTTAGGGACAAAACCATTCCGGGATACAAAGTCGGGACTTTTGACCTTCGATTTTATTTTAAGACATAAGTTGTGCATGAATTTGTTGGCATGGAATATTTAGGAAAATTTGGGACCAAAAATCGAATAATTGGAAGTTGCAAATCATGCAATTTAGGCCATGTTGGCCGTGTGGACTTGAAATGGTCCCACACACTTTGTGGACAATTTTAATTGGTCCAACACATGTGGGTGGGCCATGGACACTTGTGCAATTTAGGTGGAAGCTTAAAAGATGACTTCTAAGTCATCTACCTTCATTCTACACTTAGCAAAAAATAAGAAGTTGAAGAACAACAACTTGAACCTCTCGGCCAAGAACAAGGAAAAACCAAGTCCAAATTGAGCCATCCCAAAATTATTTCTTTGATGCAAATCCACTAATTGGAGGTCCCTAAGTAACGTGAAAGTGTTGTTGGAGCGATCAAATCATCCGTTCTCATCCTTGCAAACCCTAGCCTAGTGTGGAGTTGAAGAAGAAAGGTGAGATTTAATCATGTTTTATGTGTTATAAATGTTGTATGCATGTTGTAGTATGCTAAAATGGATGAAATTCATGAAACAAGCAATGTTGGAGTTGAGCGTGCATGGTGTATTGGCCGTGTGATGTGTGTGTTGTGTAGAAGTGTTGGATTAATTCTATTTAGCATGTCTAATTGTTGTAGGGTGAAGAAATGAATGAGAATCATCTATATGTGTATATGGGTATGTGGCCGAATGTAGCCTCTCATGTGTGGCAAAGAATGAATTAATATCGCTTAGTGTTTTAGTTGTTGTCGTTATGAATTCTATGTTGGAAATGAGCGTTTAATGACTCAAGAGTGATGTTGTAATTGTATAGGCTGATTTGAAGGCTATTGTGCATTTGATGTAATTTTTATATGTATGGGAATGATATCGTTATAGTGTGGATTATTGATGCAAATCATGATTTGAAAATGAGGAGTGTGTTATAGTGAGGTTCTCGGGTTTGGGGACTGTTTTCGGGTAAATTGGAGCAATTGTTGGATTGTTGGAAATATTGTGTGAATTGTTTAAGATGTTCTTGAATGTTGTTGGTATGGGTTCGGGTTAGTATTGGAAGGTATGAGCGTTGATGTTGGCTTGAATGTAAGCCGTTGAATTGAAAGTATTGAATGTTGTCGAATGATGTAAAAGAGAGTTACTAATGTTATATTGCCTTTTGGATTGATTATTGATGTTGCTAGGTTGGTTGTTGATGTTGTTGTTGTTGATTTGGCTGAGTTAAATTCTCGGGGTTGGTCTATTTACAGGGAAAATGCTGCCCAAATTTCTGTAGAATTAAGGGCTAATTTGGAATTAAATGCCCAAATGTCTATAGCTAATGTTTGGCATATTATGACTTGTTTGTAGACCTTGGGCAGCCCGAGGCGTAGGTCGAGATTAGCTTGAGCTTGGAGTAGCTTTGAGAGCATTCGAGGTATGTAAAGCTCAATCCTTTCTTCTTTCGGCATGCCTTAGTTACAAATAGGCTATGACACGAGCCTCGAGAAAATTCTATTCTCGCAATCCGAGCATGTTTATGACACTTATTTGTTTCTTGGAATTCGTATGGTTGATATGATGAAATATTGGCCCTTATGTCTTTGGAATATTTGATTTTCAAATAATGCATAAAAAGTTCTGTTTTTAAAAAGAGTTCCGTAACTACGAACGCCCGTATCTTTCACAGAAAGGCTCGGATTGCCTCGATATGTTCGTAGGAGTTTGTATGGTGTATGATGAGTATGTTTTTCATAGGCAGGCCCGGCTCGGGTCGACACCCGTCCGTGGGTCCCGCGATTCTCCTTTTTGTAATCCTGATGACTCTTGAAAGAATTTAGTTTGGTTACTATTCCGATTTCCCGGTATGGTCATTTTACTTATCTTTTGAGTCTATGATATTGATTTTATACATATGGTTACTCACGACTCTGCTCGTGCATTCTGTTGTATCTTTCGCCGAGTCCCTGGCCGGTTCTGTTATCGTGTGCACTATGATACACTCCGGTGTTATGCTGTGTTTATGGTTCACCAAGCACCTCGCTAGAGGGCCGGGTTCGGCTTATATTTGGTGTTATGCTATGTATGGCGTTATCTTTGTGTTATGATGTGTGACGGGGATACGGAGATTTGAAACCTTCGGTGTTATCTTTGTGTTATGGCGCCATCGACGGGCGGGCGACCATATTTTCTGAGCCCTATGTATGATTTGTATTTTGAAAGTAAACATTTTGATATTTTGAAAATGCATTTACTTTCTGTACTTCTGTTTCGTCTATGATTCAGATTTGTTTACTATATCTTCTGCTTTGCATACTCAGTACATATTTCGTGCCGACCCCCCTTTCTTCGGGGCTGCGTTTCATGCCGCCGAGTACGGACGCACGTTCGGTGATCCCGCCGGATTTAGGACACCCTTTTCTGCTGTTTGGAGTGCTCCCCTTATTCCGGAGCCACATTTTGATATATATTCGTTCGTTGCATATGTATATGTTTGTTCAGGGGTACGGCGGGGCCCTGTCCCGTCATATATGATTCGTAGATGTTTAGAGGTACGTAGACGTGTATGTGGGTTAGGCCTGTCTGCATGTGTGTGTGTGTATGTTATATGTTCGGGCGATCCGTTCGCCGTGGCGTGCACTTGTCGGCTTGCATTTGTATATGTTTTGGGCCGTTGTGCCATTTGATAGCCTTGTCGGCTTCTGATATATATATGGTTGTGTTTGAGATGTGTTTGCGACAGTTTGATATAATCTGAGACAGTGTTTGATATTTGTGTCCGTATAAGCTATCTGTACGTGATTCGGATTATTGATTGTGTTTGGGTGCCCAGCTCGGGCACTAGTCACGGCCTACGGGGTTGGGTCGTGACAGAAGTGGTATCAGAGCGGTTCGTCCTCGGAATGTCTACAAACCGTGTCTAGTAGAGTCTTGTTTATTGGTGTTTTGTGCGCCACATCTATAACGGGAGGCTACGTGGACATTTAGGATGTTATCTTTCCTTCGATCTTAGATCGTGCGATAGAGCCGTGTTATCGAGTTGACTTTTCTCGACGAAATGTTATGTTTTCGGCGATGCCTCGAGGAAGGCCACGTGCGCCGGAGAAGGGCAAGTCTACGGCAGTTGGTAAGACCGGCCGAGGACCGCGAGTTACTAGGGCCGTCTTTGCGCCTGTCTCGGAGGAGATTGTGCCCGCTTCGGTTCGGCTACCCACCGGTATCGAGAGGGGCTTGGGACGGCCCCGGCAGTGTTGCAGGCGGCTCCCGCGACTCCGGAGGTTCTGAATGCCGAGCCTCCGGGCTCCCCGACGGGGGCGGATGATGGGGCTATGCGAGGGCGGTACGATTCTTGGCCGATTGGTAGCGGGGGCGAGGCCCACGAGGCTTGGGTAGGGGTAATCGGGTGACCGACGTGACGGTTCGAGGGGCCGTGAGTTTCGACATGTAATCCACGAGTTTTTTTCGGTCGGCGAGAGGACCATAGCGAGTTTATTAGACAGATGCTGTGTACATTACGGTTGATTAATGTTATATCCCGTATTTTGAACAACGGGACAATATGAGTGAATTACGATAAGTCGGGGACAAGACCATTCCGAGATACGAAGTAGAGACTTTTGTTTGTTTTAAAAGCTTAAGTTGTGTATGATTTTATTGGCATGGAAATTGTCACGACCCAGCCCCGTAGGCCGTGACTAGTGCCGACACGGGCACCGCGCTGCTTTAACGAGAAATAGTGTACGAATAGCTTATCTGGTATACGAGATAATATATATATGCGAGAAGTGGAACGTCGCCCCCGAAAGGCTGTCACAAGTGTACGGATATACATATCGTTATCATAATCCGACGGATAATATCACAAATAAGCCGATAAGGCTATCGTAGTATAGGGGGACGTCCAAATCACAATTTACACGACGGCGGAACGGTGAATACCCGCCACACATATATGTCTACGGACCTAAGAGTCATAACATAATCATATGACGGGACGGGGCCGCGTGCAAGTGAATAAACATATACTTATGCGTAATAACGGGATCTAAATCAAAGTATAGGCTCGAACAAGGGAGCGCTCCAAGTCGGTTTGAACGAGGAATCTAAGGTGGTGGATCATCCAACATATGTCTGTGCACGCGCGGCATAAAACGCGACCCCACGAAGAAAGGGGTCGATGCGAATATGTCTTGAGTATGCAAAAGCGAAATATAGTAAATGAGATCATAATCAAAAAAGAAGTACGGAAAGTAAATGCAATATTCAAGATACCAAGAAATGATTACTCGTAAAAAAATACAAATCATGCATAGGCTCTTAGAACGGTGGTCGCACGCCTGTCGTTGGCGCCACGCCCGTCATACTCCGGAGAAGATTTCATATCTCGGTATCCCGTCACACCACACACATCATAATGCCGTATCGCGTCGCTAACACCATAATATATATCGGTACCCGGCCTGTGGCGAGGTCGGTGTACGTAACATCGTCACACGGGATATATATAATATAATACGCACGATATAACCGGCCGGGACTCGGTGAAGGATATAATAACCATATGCGCGAGCGAGTCGTGAGCGAACCATATGCATAAAACAAATAAATAAATAACTTACTTTTTTTTTTTAACTACGGGAGGACAAGGTAATTGCGTGTCGAAAGTGCGAAAATGAGTTTCGAGGTTGATCGGAACTTGCATCTTGTCCACCGTCTCGCTAGGGGGTGTGATGGGCTCGACTCCAAATAGCCGGAGCGAAAGCGAACCGCGCTAACCTTTGCTACGTACTTAAAATTTTTTTTTTTTTGAACCTCGAAGTCAAGTATATACAATACGATTACTAAAACATTCTTCTATTGCTTTTAATCAAGTAAACGTATATTTGTGCAACTTATATTATAATACGGGTGACTCCCGAAACCCGCTACGCGTCTGTGCCAAAGTCTCTAACACTCGAACAAGACAACATGGCATAGTATGCGACTCGGCGACACTCGAGCAAATGGAGCTTGTCGGCTCATTTGAAACATCTTTTATCCTGGCCGTTATCCGTACGGGTGTGCGCGGCATGAAACGCGACCCCGTAGAAGAGGGTCGGTACGAGCAATGTGCGAGTATGTAAGGCATGAATATCACGAGATTATAATAGAGAGCTAAAAACCAAATGAAAATGGTTAACGTTCTGTTTGTCTAAAAAAAATATCAAAAAGTTGGCTTTGGCCCTTTGAG
>NW_026727387.1:0-84923 GCF_029784015.1 Lycium ferocissimum
CTGTCTTACATACTCGGTACATTGTTAAATGTGACCACTCTAATAACCTTCGGGGGCTGCGTTAGCAGCGGGTACCCGGACGGATCGAAGTTAACATAGAAGATGTTCCGGCGAAGTTGGCAAGCTCCATTTGGCACGGAGCGTAGCGAGTCGGAGAGTACACGTGCCGGGATTTACGTTACGATTAGAGACTTTGCGAACAGTCGTGGGTTGTGGGAGTCGGTTCGCATTATGACATGAGTTTTTCGTAGCTACGTATTTTTAATTGATTTAAAGACAATGAGAGAGTCTTATTATATAAGAGTAATCTTATTAAATACGTTTGCTTTAAAGTTTCAAAAAAAAATTTAAGTACATGGTAAGAGTCAGCGGGTTCGCTCGACTCGGTTACGGGGTCGGGTGCCCATCACACCCCAGTGAGATCGGGGTGTGACGTTATGATCCAACAAGCTAGTAAGCGAGCTTCCATATTACTCTGCTCCTAGAAGCATTAGGAGTACTTCGCTCTTTGATGTTCATGTACCCCCGTTTATGAGTGATCCTTCTCTTCACGGGTCCAAGCTTTTATGTGATTCCATGCATACAGTTTATTTATGCATTACATTCATTATATATTTATGTACATTGACTAGTGACCAGAAGGCGTTATATACGAGAATGTTAGATATATGTAAAGTATGAGAAGAGATAGAGGCGTTATATACGCATTACCACTATGATAATGATATGAGAATCAGGCTGCAAGCACCGCAACAACATATATGATGACGGCCTCAGAGAGTCCGATATGATATGAGAAAAGAGACAGACGTTATATACGCACATATATCTGGCGCTATATATGCACATGTATAAATTGATGTATGACCTTCATTGATAGGCATGAGCATGCATATTATTCGCCACAGTGGCATTGTCAGTTACACAGCTTTATGCAGATACAGACAAATACTAGTTCATATAAGTACATGAAGATAGTCATTTCAGTTTATGAGTTCAGATCTTATTCATGATTCTTGTATATATATATATGTTCTTATGCCTTACATACTCAGTACATTATCCGTAATGACTCCCCGTTGCTCGAGGGGCTGCGTTCATGCCCGCATGTGCCGGGTACATTGCGTGGTCCAACTCGCAGACGTCTAGATCTTGGGCCGGTGGTCGCTGCACTCCATTTGATCCGAGGCTGCAACATTTTGGTATGCCACCCTTTTGAGACGTGTATGCATATGGGTATGACGGGGGCCCGTCCCGTCGTTTCCTTTTATTCTAGTAAAGTCCGTGCACGCTCTATGTACTAGTCAGATGATGTAGCCTTGTCGGCTTCTATTCTTTTGTGTACAGCATATGTAGCAGCCTAGCTGGCTTGCATTGTTCTTCAGCATGTTGTGTATATATGCAGTGTTTTGATGTTTCCCTTTTATGAGATCAGTCTGCCATTATGGACCCTTGATGTTTAGTAAGATTCAGATATGAGTATAAGGGTATTTGGTCGCTAGAGGTCAGACGCTTGTCACGACTCATCGGCTTGGGTCATGATAATATGTCCCGCGACCGAGGTTCATTTCGGGGCGGAGGTTTGTACTCGGGTCCGAGAGTGGATCCGGAATGGGTAGTACATAGACACCATGGGTCCCCTGTAGGTCATGGCTACTGAGCCAAGACATCAGCTAGCACGTATGTTCAGCGGGTGAGGTTATAGTGGTAAATTTATTTCCGTTGTAACTTACGTGATTGTGATGCTTGACATCTTGGTGATTTGATTATGATTGTTCTTGGTTGACTTGCTGTGATTTATTGATATTCACGATTTGATGACTGGCTTGTTTTATTCTATCGATTTTGCGAAATATGCATGATACTAATCTTAGTCGACCTATGATATCTACCGGTACATAGTGTTTGTACTAACACTACCTTGCTATGATGTCTTAGGGTGCAGATTTTGGGTGAGCTTCTTTCCATACCAGGCCGCCCGAAGATCTTCTTGCTATGATGTCTTTTTGCACTCTGCACATTATGGATTACTTAGTTGTTAGACTTCAGATTCTTAGACATGTTTTTAGCTTAGAGTCTTGTTCGATGACTTTCAAATTTTGGGGATTGAAATAGTTAGAACTTCCACACTTATTTCAGCATTTATGGCATGATTTACCTTGTTCTTTTGGTGTTTAAGTGAGTAATAATTGTTTAGCTTGATTAATATAAAACCGAATTGAATAGATAGGTGTCTTGTATGTTGGTTTGCCCACTAGGATTTAGATGGGTGCCAGTCATGGTGGGTTAGGTCGTCATAAAGTTTGTATCAGAGCTTTAGGTTTGTCGATCTCATCGTATAAGGACATGTCTAGCAGAGTCTCATAGATCGTTACTGAGACGGTGCCAGTCATGGTGGGTTGGGTCGTCATAAAGTTTGTATCAGAGCTTTAGGTTTGTCGATCTCATCGTATAAGGACATGTCTAGCAGAGTCTCGTAGATCGTTACTGAGACGTCTGCACTTATCTTTGAGAGGGTGCCGGACATTAGGAAAACTCCCTTTTCTTTCTTCTTTTGTGCTACTTGATTCCAATTGGTATCTGCTGATTCACATTGGTATCTGACGATTCTTCATTCTCTCGCAGATGGCGAGGTCGCGCGTAGCAGACTAAAGGTCGTGGTGGGAGCGAGCCGGCAAGGGCGGCCCCGACCGGGGCGGCGTCCCGATGGTCGACCCCGTGCCTCCGGTAGTTCCTAACGAGGGCAACGGGAGATGCGGCCGCACGACCCGGCCCGGCGGTGCCGGTTCCACCAGGGGCCGCGGTGCTCGGGTATACCCGGATGCTATGGCACGGGTGCGACGCGGTTGCATCACAGCACGGGCCGGAGCCCCCATGCCGGTGAGTCCGTCGGCTAGGGACGCAGAGTAGTAGCTCCGCATGGGATAGGGTGCAGCTCGAAGGTTCGGCGTGCGATGGCGGTGGCACCTCCACTCCCATTTTTCATTTGCTCTTCGATTCTTTGCTCTGCTTCAAGGGGAGAGGATATGGCAGTTCGTGAAGGGGTTGAACACCGGACTGCAGTTATCGGCTCTTCAGCTTGTAGCCATTGGGGCTTCATTTAAGGAGATAGTGGAGCATGTCCATATCGTTGAGGGGATTATGGAGCACGTCCGTATCATTGAGGGGATTAGGCATGAGAGTTATACCCGGCAAGTTTAGAAGAATGCCCGTAAGGGTGGGATGTTCAGTAACTCCTTCTCGAGAGGTCAGAGTTCGCAAGTATATTCAGGGCATCCGGTTCAGTCCGCGATGCAGGTGTCAGTTGGGGGCCCATCAGGGGCAAGTTATCAAAGCACGGTCGGCCGTGGAGGCCACGGCGCCGCTCATCGGCTCTCGTTCGGCGCCTACGCTGGACCGTGCCTACTTCGAGTGTGGTGAGATATGGAGTATTAAGAGGTATTGCCCCAGACTTAGAGAGAGTGGGAAGAGAACTTAGTATTAGACTCCCCGAGCTCCATTTACACCCGATCAAGAGGGTAAGGACGCGCAACGATTGGGCGGCCGGCCCAGAGCCGCCGGTGAGGGCGGTGCCGCCTAGCCAGGCGGTCTCGAGGGCGAGGGAGGCGGACGGCGGCCCGGCGGAGGGGGGCTCGGTTGGTAATGGTAATCGGTGGTTCACAGGCGACAGAGGGGTGCGGTCATTTGTACGCCTTCCTTGGTAGACTAGAGGCTGAGGCATCCAATGCAGTTATCACAAATACTATCTCCGTTTTTTACCGTATGGCTTCTGTTTTGTTTGATCCGGGTTCTACTTTTTCCTATGTATCTACCTGTTTTGTTGTGGGTCTGGATATGATGTGTGTTACCCTTGATACCCCTAATTTTGTGTCTACTCCTGTTGGGGATTCTGTGGTAGTGGATAGCGTCTACCCTTCATGTGCGATTTCTTTTATTGGGTATAGTACTTGGGAAAATTTGATAATCTTAGACATGGTAGACTTCGATGTTATTTTGGGTATGAGTTGGTTGTCCCCTCATTATGCTATACTTGATTGCCATTCTAAGACTATTACACTAGCTATGCCCGGGGCATATAGACTCGAGTGGAAGGGTAACCTTAGTCCCCTCCCTAAGAAAGTAATATCCTTTGTTCATTCTAGGAAGCTAGTAGAGCAGGGTTTTTTAGCTTATCTGGCACATATCTGTGATACCAATGCAGATACTCCATCCCTTAATTCGGTTCCAGTAGTACGCGAGTTTGCGGATGTGTTCCCCACAGACTTGCCTGGTATGCCACCGGATCGTGACATTGATTTCAGGATTGACTTAGACCCAGGGACTCACCCTATCTTTATGCCACCTTATAGGATGGCACAAAGACAACTCGGGGCGAAAGAGCGAGCTTGCAAGATCTTCTGAGTAAGGGATTTATCCGTACGAGTGCCTCTCCGTGGGGTGCTCCAGTGTTGTTTGTTAAGAAAAAGGATGGTTTTATGCGTATGTGCATTGATTACCGTTAGCTAAATAAGGTAACTGTCTAAAATAAGTATCTCATTCCCCGTTTTGATGACTTATTTGACCAGTTACAGGGTGCTTTTGTGTTCTCTAAAATTGATTTGAGATCAGGGTACCATCAATTGAAGATTCGGGCGCAGGATATTCCTAAAATCGCTTTTCGGACCAGGTATGGGCACTATGAGTTCTTAGTTATGTCTTTTGGGCTTACAAACGCTTTGTTGTGTTCATGGATTTGATGAACAGTGTGTTTAAGCCCTATTTAGACTCATTCGTAATAGTGTTCATTGATGATATCCTGGTGTACTCTAGGAGTAAGGAAGAGCATGAGAAATATTTGAGAATTGCTCGTGGAGTATTGCGAGAGAAGGAGTTGTATGCTAAATTCTCCAAGTGTTAATTCTAGTTGTCTTCTGTGTCTTTCTTGGGGCATGTTATTTTGAAAGAGGGTATTATGATAGATCCTCAGAAAATTCAGGCAGTTAAGGAATGGGCTAGGCCCACATCAATAATCGAGATCTGTAGTTTTATGCGTCTGGCTAGCTACTATCGACAATTTGTGAAAGGGTTTGCCTCTATTGCTTCTCATATGACCCGTTTGACTCAGAAAGAGGTACTGTTTTAGTGGTCCGATGAGTGTGAGGAGAGCTTTCAAAAGCTCAAAACATTGTTGACCATAACACCGATTCTAGCATTGCCCGCGGAGGGCAAGGATTTTGTTGTTTACTGTGATGCTTCACGTTCTAGTTTGGGTGCTATTTTGATGCAGAAAAAGAAGGCAATTGCTTATGCTTCTCGACAGTTGAAGATGCATGAGAAGAACTACCCTATTCATGATCTAGAGTTGGCAGTGATGGTGTTTACGTTGAAAATCTTGAGGCACTACTTGTATGGTGTCCATTGTGAGGTGTACACAGACCATCGCAGTTTGTAGCATGTGTTCACTCAAAAAGATCTGAACTCTAGACAACGGAGATGGATGGAACTGCTGAAAGACTATGACATCACCAATTTATATCACCCTAGTAAGGCTAATGTAGAAACTGACACATTGAGCAGGAAATCGGCTATTATGGAAAGTCTGGCTCGGTTGATCTCTTCTGAGCATCCGTTGGCTAGAGAGGTGCAGACTCTAGCTAACAGTTTTATGAGACTGGATATTTCTAAATAGGGCAAGGTGTTGGCTTGTGTTGAGGCTCGGTCATCATTCTTAGAGCAGATTAAAGCTAAGCAGTTTGAAGATGCTAAGCTATGTAAAATACGTGATAAGGTGTTGCGTGGTGAGGCCAAAGAGGTTGTGATTGATGAGGATGGCGTACTGCGAATCAAAGGGCGAGTGTGTGTGCCACGTGTGGGCGACTTGATTAAGACCATTCTGACAAAGGCTCATAGTTTGAGGTATTCTATCCATCCTGGTGCCACTAAGATATATCGTGATGTGAGGAAACATTGCTGGTGGACTAGGATGAAGCGTGATATGGTAGAGTTTATTGCTCAGTGTCTGAATTGCCAACAGGTGAAGTATAAACGTCAGAAACCTCGGGGTACATTGCAGAGGATGCCCATTCCTGAGTTGAAGTGGGAAAGAATAGCCATGGATTTCGTGGTGGGTCTTCCGAAGACGCTAGGGAAGTTTGAATCTATTTGGGTTATTGTTGATAGGTTAACTAAGTCTGCCCACTTCATTCAGGTGAAGATAACTTATGATGCGGAATAATTGGCTAAGGTTTACATTCGAGAGGTGCTTAGACTCCACGGGGTTCCTATTGTCCGATAGGGGCACCACGTTCACATCTAGGTTTTGGGAGTGCTTGCATGAGGAGTTGGGTACGAGGTTAGATCTTAGCACGGGCTTCCATCCTCCTCGGACGCGGTACATCGAGAGGACTATTCAGGTTCTTGAGGATATGCTTCGTGCGTGTGTGATAGATTTCGGTGGGCATTGGGATCGGTTCTTGACCTTAGCCGAATTTGCTTACAATAATAGCTATCACTCGAGTATTGATATGGCCCCATTTGAGGCATTGTATGGAAGGAGGTGTAGGTCTCTTATTGGATGGTTTGATGCATTCGAGGTGAGACCGTGGGGCACTGATCTTCTGAGAGAGTTCCTAGAAGTGGTGATGGTGATTCAAGCCAATGTTTTGGCAGTGCAGAATAGGCAGAAGGAGTATGCGGACCGGAAGGTCTGAGATCTTGAGTTTGAGGAAGGAGAGCAAGTGCTGTTGAAGGTCTCACCCATGAAGGGTGTTATGAGGTTTGGGAAGAAGGGCAAGATTAGGCCGAGGTTCATTGGTCCGTTTAAGATTCTCAAATGTGTGGGAGAGGTGGCTTACAAGTTGGCTTTATCTCTGGGTTTATCAGGCATCATTCGGTGCTCCATGTGTCGATGTTAAAGAGGTACCACGGCGATGGTTCCTATAGCATCCGTTGGGATTCGATTTTATTAGATGAAAATCTGTCGTATGAGGAAGAGCCCGTTCTTTATTTTAGACAGGGATGTTCGCAAGTTGAGGTTCAAAGAAATAGCTTCTGTGAAATTTCAATGGAAGAATCGACCAATGGAAGAAGCTACTTGGGAGACAGAGTCCAATATGCATAGCAAATACGCTCAGCTTTTCACCGAGTCAGGTAACTCCTCCCTAGTTTTCTCACCCTTGTCCATTTGGGGATGAACGGTGTTTTAACTGGTATTTGGTGTAACGAACCGTCCATTCGTTATGGGTAACTAGGACTCCGTTGGGAATTTTGAGGTCGCGGGTGGATTCATGGGGCGTCTTTTTGTACGTGTGCATGTTTTGTGTTGTGTTTTTGACACCTTGGATGAAATGTGGGGTGATAGAGGAAAAAATTGGACAAAATCGAACTCATAGCCCAAAATGAACCGTTGTGGCGGTGGAAGTACCGCTGTGGCTGTACCGTTATGGCGGTACGTAGACATTGCGCGGCGGCCATCCATTTCTTGACAAACGTGTTGTACTAAGCAATGTACCGCTATGGCGGCACCACAAAAGCAGTGGATGGACCGCCATAGCGGTTACTGAGGTTTTGTGGTGGGCCGCTATAGCGGTCACTTAACCGCTTCTAGCGGCGTATTTGCGACGAGCGTGAGCGACCCTTCTGACGGCGTGACGATCGCCGTAGCGGTCGGTAATCACTTTTGATAGGCCCGAATTTTATGTACTCGGTTTATTTTCTCTTCTCACAAAACATAACACACTTCTGACAAGCACTAGAGAGAATTTTCAAGCTAGGGCAAGATAACCTTAAGAGGTAAGTTCTATTGCTTTTCATTCTATCATTCCCTCCCCCTTCATTATTGTAACCATCTTCATGGGTCTTAAATGGTGAAAGTGAAGTAGAAACCCTAGAATGTCAATAAACCTTCTAAACTTGGTGGGTTGGGGTTATTATTTCTTAGTTATCATTTAAATGGATTGATTAGTTTCTATTTGTCATAAATTGAACATTTAGAATAGTAAACTAAGTGATTTGAGACCTAAGGTTCTATAAAAATGGTGTCTTTGCCATAGAAAACTGCTTGTAATGGGAATGTTTTATAGAATGTTGTATAAATTGATGGTAAATGAACACTAGGGGCCTTGATAGGTTGTTTATCACCTAGAAAATCATCCACCCTTAGAATGGGGAAAGGGAAGGGTATCTTGCTTTGGTGTTTGTAAATTGAGCAATGTGACTCATTGAGCCTTCTATTTTTAGACATGAACGTATTAAGGCTTTGAGGAAAGGAAAGGTTGTGGCCGAGTAACCTGCGTGTTCTAGCTCTACTTTGAGGTAGGTTACGGATTACTTAAGTTAGACTTTGGTTAGTTGGTTGTATGTTTGGTGATCTCCTTAGGAGAAAGCATATCTAGTTTTCATGCATGGTATTGTGTGGTTAACTCCTATATGAATGTGATTGATTGATTGTGTAGGCTCCATGTAACTATTCTTGTGTGATTAAATCTAAAGTGGATTTGTTGTGATGAGACGCTAATATAATCTTCTCAAGAGTATTGTGGCACGAAATGATGAGTTGATTGTTGATATCGGAAAGGTAAGAAACATTGTTCTGTAAGAGGTATGGAAAGGCACTTATGTGACCTAGATTATGGGCTCGTGGTCCGAAGAGCGTTTCGAAAATGAAAAGTACTTTGATATGTCCCGCGATCGAGGTTCTTTCCAGGGTGGAGGTTTGTGCTCGGGTCCGAGGAGTGGATCCGGAACCGGTGGTACATGGACACCGTAGGGCCCCTGCAGGTGATGGCTACTGAGCTAAGACATCAGCTAGCATGTATGTACAGCGAGTAAGGTTATTGTGGTAAAAAAATTTCTGTTATCACTTACGTGATTGTGATGCTTGACATCTTGGTGATTTGATTGTGATTGTTCTTGGTTAACTTCTTTGTGATTTATTGATATTCATGACTGTTGACTGGCTTATTTTATTCTATCGATTTTACGAAATATGCATGATACTAATCTTAGTCGGCCTATGATATCTACTGGTACATAATGTTTGTACTGGTACTACCTTGCTATGATGTTTTAGGGTGCAGATTTTGATATAGAGACCGTTGCTCATCTCATATCTAGCGTGGAGGATATTTGTTGACAGATTTTGGGTGAGCTTTTTCCCATGCTAGGCCGCCCAAAGATCTTCTAGCTATGACATCTTTTCGTACTCTAGACATTATGGATTACTTACTTGTTAGACTTCAGAATCTTAGACATGTTTTTAGCTTAGAGTCCTGTACGATGACTTTCGAATTTTGGGGATTGTAATAGTTAGAAATTCCACACTTATTTCAACATTTATGGCATGATTTACCTTGTTCTTTTGATGTTTAAATGAGTAATAATTGTTTAGCTAGGTTAATATAAAACCGGATTGAATGGATAGGTGTCTTGTATGTTGGTTCGCCCCTAGGATTTAGATGGGTGCCAGTCATGACGGGTTGGGTCGTGACACTTAGATTGTTAATAAAGGTTTACATAAGTGTCAGGAACGTATCACAAGGATTGGAGGTCAAACGAATAGAAAAGAACGCATTTTCGCGAAAATTGGAGTTTCTGGGTAGTTTGCGGCCGCATACTGAGTTTGTTGCGCAGCATATTGGCCGTAAACTCACAATTTTAGGGGACCTTACGGCCCAACACCGCTCCATATTGTGGAGGGAGTACGTGGCCGCAAGTCTCAACTTGCTGGGCCGCATCTCTCCCACAACATGGGGCGGTGGGGCGGTTTTAAGGCCTTTTTAATACCCAAAAGATCCTATTTTTCATATCCACTTTCCATACGTCTCTCCCCAATTTTATTAGAATGTTCGTGAAGGTTCTCCATCATTTCAAAACCTTCCACACCATCTTATTTATTATGATTGAGTTGACTTAAAGGTTTGACAAGTCTTGGAATGGAAAACAACCATAGTGGAGAAATCACAAGGTATTAATTTGAAGTTGATGGCTATGAGTTGAATTTTAAAGGGAATTGTGGATTAATTTAAGTTTAGTTTGAATGAAATCTTTTGATTATGGTATTTTTGATGTTATTATTGTTGTTTGGGAGTATTTTGGGAATTTTGTGGAAGTAGATAAAATATGGGAAGTGCAGCCCAAATTCCGCTGGCTCACTAATTAATCTAATTTGAACTTATGAGTGTTTCCAAGACGTAACTCTAGTATGAATCCCCTTGAATGTAAATTTTCGAGCTCCTATTGAACTTTCTTTCATGATTATTGATCTTGTTCACCGTTGTTGATCTCATCTTATGGTAAGTGTTCCTTCAAGGTGAGACATAGCGATGATGATGATTTCATAATATTAATAGGAGGTTTACCGACCTTATGTCACTCTGATAAAGTTGTAATGCTTTCTTTGGACTCTCATGCATGCTTTATATATATATATATATATATATATATATATATATATATATATATATATATATAAATTATTTCCGTTGTTGCTTCATTTGATTTGATTCTTGATATCATTGGGTGACTTGATTGCTAATATCATTGGTTGATTTGTTATTGAGTTATTTGATTATGTATTGTTGGTAGCTTTGTCTATTTTATTGATTTTATGGTTCATGCATCATACTTATCTTAGTTGGCCTATGATATCTACCAGTACATAGTGTTTGTGCTGATACTTCCTTGCTGCATTCTTTTGAGTGCAGATTGTGATCAGAGGCTACCCCGACCTCATATTTAGCGTTAAGGCCATTTCTTTGAGAGATTGAGGGTGAGCTTTTATCCATGCCAGGCAGCCCGAAGATGTTCCTTTTCCTAATGTCTATTTTCATTCCAGACATTGATGGTTATTTATTTCAGACAGTATACATTCCTTAGACATGTTTTGGATTAGAGTCCTTGTATGGTGACTTTTGAATTTTGGGGTTGTAATAGTTAGGACTTACGCATTTACGCTATTATTTTATGGCATGACTATTTATTCATTTATATTGTGTTTAATTGTTATAAATTGGTTAACTAAAAATGGATTGAGTGAGTAGATGGTTAGGCATATTAGTTCGCTCAGTAGGAGTTAGTGTGGGTGCCAGTCATGGCGGGTTGGGTCGTGACAAGAATAGTTGTATTAAGGTTATGTTATGTTATGTCAAGTGGCACTCGGCTGTTAGGGTCGGGTGCCCGTCATGTCCCTCATCAGGGTGTGACAACATGGTATCTAAGCTGGTCTGTCCTAGGGATGTGTATGAGTCGTGTCTAGTAGAATCTTTTTTATGGGTGTAAAGCGCACCATACTTATAAACAGGAAGCTACAGGACATTTAGGAATGTATCCTTTCTTCATCATCTAGATCGTGCGATAGAGCCAAAAATGTAGGAAAGTTTGTTCCTGATTCTATTGTTCCATTTGGCAGTATAGCTGACGAAGAGAAAAGCTTCAGTTAGTAAGAGTGGGGGGAAGACCCTAAGGGTTGATACTGGACCAGCGCTACCCACCGATACAGGTCTTAGGATAGTGGAAGAAAGAAGAAGTATAAGTTACCCGATTGAGTCAGACCCCTGAATCATGATCATTGAGACGGACCCTTCGGAGATTAGTATTGAGTCGGATCTGTCACGATCCAACCAGAGGGCCATGACGGGCACCCGGAGCTAACCTACCAAGCACCTCTTAACATACTTCTCATAATTATATCTAGGTGAGCCATATGACCAACTCATAATTACCACAAACTGAAGAGACACAAGTTCCATCGAACATATGCATATCTATACAAACATCATCAACCAAGCCCATATGTACAAGCCGGGAAGGCTACCAAAATGATATACAAAACGTGAACTGAAAAGGCTATGGAATATCTAGCTATGTATGTCTGTCTCCCTGTCTACCTGTGGGCATGAACGCAGTGTCCACAAATAAAAGGACATCAGTACGAATAATGTACTGAGTATGTAAGGCATGAATAGCAGCATGATGAAAGCATAAAGATAACATACGATAAAGAGAACAATTTGTACCTCATATACCTCTTAAGATGACTGTCATGCATATAGTGATACCATACCCGGCTATATAGGCTTGGTGTTGCTCATACCCGGCCATAACAAGACTCAGTATTGTATATACCTGACCATAATAAGGCTCGGTGTTGCCCATACCCAACTACAGTGGTGTGCACAATAGATATCATATTCGGCTATATAAGCTATGTGTCAGAAAATAACTATATATATATATATATATATATATATATATATAGTTATATATATATTTGACATACATGAGTATCCAAGAGAAGCATTACAACTCTATCGGGGTGACATAAGGTCGGAAAACCCCCGATTTCTATTATGGAATCACCATCATCATCATTAGTATCATCATCGCCATGAAAAACTTTTATCAGTAATATCATAAGAACCTTGAAAGCAAAGAGCTTCGAGCATTTTCTAGGAAATAGGACATTATGGATATCTTAGATAGATTTACAATAAGGAAATCATGCCTTTGGAAAGAAAGGGTTAGCCTTAACATACCTTTACGTCTCGTTAATTACTTAACGTTCTCCTCCAAAGTTCGCAAAATTTACATTCAAGAGGATTCATACTAAGATTATGTCTTGAAAACACTCTTAAGTTCAAACTAGTGTAATTAACGAGCTAACGGAATTTGGGCAGCACTTCCCCTATTTTATCGACTTCCACCATATTACAAAACAACCATATTACAAAAAAAAACTCCCAAACAACCATAATAATATCCGCAATACCATATTCAAGGAGTTATATTCAATTTAGTCTCAAATTAATTAAAAATCCTCTTTCAAGTTCACCCCATAGTAATCAACCTCACTACAACACTTTATAACTTCTACACTTTAATTCTTTTCCTTTCCAAGAGTGACTAACCTTTATATCAACTCAATCATATAAATAATAGGAATAACATACATTATAATAGAAGAGTTTCACCTCACTCAACTCCCTCCAAGACAAAGTTTATCACAACTTTGGAGAGAAACAAGAATCATCATCTTCCATGGATTTATTTTGGAGTTTTTGATGTTTAATCTTCTCTTTTAATGGTGTGGAGGGTTTTGGAAAGTTGGAGAACTCTCAAGAACCCTCTAGAAATGTGGGGAAAGAAGTGTGGAAAGTTAATGTGAAAAATGGGATCTTTTGGGATTTAAAAAAGGCTGAAAGTCGCCCCACCGCCCCGTGTTGTGGTGAGTATGCGGCCGCATACTCCCCCCACAACATGGTGGTGGTGTTGGGCAGAAAGCTCAGCCAAAATGGTGAGTTTTCTGCCAATATGCAGCTCAACATGCTGAGTATGCAGCTGCATATTGCTCCATTTTCCTCCATTTCGTGAAAATACGTTCTTTTTGATTTGTTTGACCCCCAATCCTTATGGAACCTTCTTGGCAGCTGTATAAAACTTCATTAACCATCTAAGGGGACCTATAGCACCCCTTAAAGGAAATTCTAAGCAATGTATAACTCAAATGGTATGAAATCTTCCCAAAACATGACTCAAATTCCAATTTCTTCGACGAACTTACTTCCACCGATTCGTTTACTCCGAAACCTTAAGGTACACACCTAAAATTATCAAATACCATTAGTAATATTATAAGGTCTTCATGTCCACTTTGGGCTTGCTTTAGTTTACTCATAATGCAAACGACACGAAATTTCCAAGGTGTAACATTCCTCCCCCCCTAAGAACATTCCTCCTCGAATGTTACACTCTTAGGGATTCCACAAAAATTTCGCCAGAGTTTCCCTTATAATAAGCCACTACCATCTTGTCACAGCAACCTAAAATATACAAAGCCTCACAGGGCTATAATAACAACAACAATAATGACCACACAGGATCAAGAAATCATAAAATGAAAGCATTACGTACTTGAAGATAATGGTGGCTCTATCTGAACCTCCTCTGGGAGTGGAAACAAATATGGATACCTGGACTTCATATCTTCCCCAGTTTCCTAAGTCATTTTTTCCCTATTATTGTTTCTCCATAGAACTTTAACTGAAGCAACATCTTTGGTTTGTAATCTCTTAATTTGCCTATCTAGAATAGCAATGGGAACTTCTTTGTAGGTTAATTGATCGGTGACCTGGACATCGTCCACAAGCACAATTCTGGAAGGATCCCCAATGCACTTGCGAAGCATTGACACATGGAAAACTGGGTGGACTTACTCCAAGTCCGAAGGTAGATCTAAGTCATAACCTACGTGGCCTACCTTGCGTACAATCTTGTAAGGTCCAATATACCGAGGGCTAAGCTTAGCCTTTTTACCAAATCTCATGACGCCCTTCATCGGCGACGCCTTTAAGAATACCCAGTCATTAACTTAGAACTCTAAGTGTCGTCGGCGATTATCTGCATAAGATTTCTGACGACTCTGAGCTACCAATAATCAATCCTGAATAAGCTTGCTGGATAAAGTCTGGCCCTATTAAATTAGTTCTCCCACTTCGAACCACCTAATTGGTGATCTACACTTGTGCGCATATAAAGCCTCATACGAGGCCATTTGGATCTTTGGAATGATAACTATTGTTGTAAGCAAACTATATAAGAGGTAAGTGATCATCCCAACTACGTCCAAAATATAACACACATGCCCGTAGCATATCCTCGAGGGTCTGAATAGTGTGCTTAGCTTGTCCATCAGTCTGTGAATGAAATACTGTAGAAAGACTCACCTGAGTCCCCAAACCTTCTTGCAAGGACTTTCAAAAATTAGCCATAAATTGTGCTTTTCTATTAGAATTAATGGATATTGGAAAACCATTGAGTCGTACTATTGCTTCGATATAAAACTTTTCATAATCTTCAGTTGAGTAGGTAGTTCTGACTGGCAGAAAATGAGCTGACTTTGTGAGTCTATCCACAATTACCCATATAGAATCATACTTATGCTGAGAAGGAGGCAAGTCGGTAATGAAATCCATATTAATCACTTCCCATTTCCAAGTTGGAATTTTCATAGTTTACAATAATCTACTGGGCTTTTGATGTTCAATCATTACCTACTGACAGTTATGACATTGAGCGACGAACTCTGCTATGTCTTTCTTTATTCCATCCCACCAATAAATAGATTTAAGATCATGAGACATTTTGTTGGTCCTGGATGAACAGAATAACGGGAACAATGTGCTTCTTCCAAAATCTGGTGACGTAATCCTGCAACATCAGGAACATAAAATCTGCCTCGAAATCTGAGAACTCCATCTGCAGAGATCTAAAAAGATGACTTTTTCTTTTGATGAAGCATATCTCTGTAATGAACAAATATGCGATCCTTATATTGGCGTTCTTTCACCTCAACTACTAGCAACGAAACAGCTGAATTCTGAATAGCAACTCCCATATTGGTCGAGTCCATTAACCGAACTCCAAAGCTAGCTAATTCTTTTGAAGCTCACGAGCTAATTCTCTCTTCTCTGGATGTATATGACACAAGCTACCCATAGATCTAAGGCTAAGAGTACCAGCTACGACGTTCACTTTCCCTGGATGATACAGAATGCTAACAACATAATCTTTCAACAGCTCCAACTACCGCCTTTGCTGTAAATTCAACTCTCTCTGCTTGAAAATATATTGAAGAATTTTATGATCTGTATAAATATTAACATAAACACCATACAAATAATGCCTCCACATCTTCAATGCATAAATCACAGCAACTAACACTAAATCATGGGTCAGGTATTTTTCTCGTGTTTCCGCAACTTCCTTGAAGTATAACCAATAACTTTATCGTCTTTGAATCAACACACAGCCTAACCCCATGCCTGAAGCACCACAATAAACAACATAGCCCTCCGATCCTTCTGGAAGTGTCAGAACCGGGGCCGAAGTCAACCTATCCTTCAGCTCCTAAAAACTGCGCTCACAAGCATCTGTCTATTAAAATTTAGCTGATATCTGAGTCAGCTTCGTCAATGGTGCAGAAATGGAAAAAAACCCTTTACAAATTTTTTGTAACAATCTGTCAAGCCTAGAAAACTGCGAGCCTCTGTAGGTGTTGTAGGTCTCAGCAAAGTTTTTACAGCTTCAATCTTCTAGGTATCCACCCGAATACCATAAGCTGAAATAATATGCCCTAGAAAAGTCACAGAATCCAACCATAACTCACATTTTGAGAACTTTGCATAGAGCTCCCGAGCCCCAAGAACTCTAGGACAACACGTAAATGATCCGCATGCTCTACCTCGGATTAAGAGTATACTAGGATATCATTGATAAACACAATCACAAATGAATCCAAAAAAGGCCTGAACACACTATTCATCAAATCCATGAACACCGCCGGTGCATTAGTCAATCCGAATGACATTACCCAAAATTCAAAGTGACCATATCGGGTTCTAAAGGTCGTCTTCGGTGTATCTTTCTCCCTAACTCTCACCTGATGGTACCCTGATCTCAAGTCTATTTTTGAGAACCATTTGGAACCTTGCAACTGATCAAATAAATCATCGATTCTTTGGAGCGGATATTTATTCTTGATCGTCACCTTATTCAACTGTTTGTAATCAATACACATTCGCAAGGAGCTATCTTTCTTTCTTACAAATAACACAGATGCTCCCCACAGTGATGAACTAGGCCTAATAAAGCTTTTCTCGAGCAAATCTTTTAATTCCTCCTTCAACTCTTTCAACTCTGCAGGAACCATTCTATAAGGAGGAATAGATATGGGCTTAGTATCCGGTAGCACATTAATAGAAAAATCAATCTCTCGTTCGGGTGGAAGGCCTAGAAGCTCATCCGAAAGCACATCTAAAAACTCATTCACTACAGGGACAGATTGAAGAGTTGGCGACTTTGCTTCTGTATCCTAAACCCGGACTAAATGATAAATATAACCTTTAGAAATCATCTTCCTTGCCTTGAGATAGGACATAAACCTACCTCTCGGAGATGCTGTATTGCCTTTCCATTCTAGAACTGGCTCTCCTGAAAACTGAAAACGAACCATTTTTTGCCCTACAATCAACATTGGCATAACACCAAGCCAACCAATCCATACTCACGATGACATCAAAATTTACCACTTTCAGCTCAATCAAATCAGCCATAGTATGACGGTCACAAACTACTACCACACAATTTCAATATATCAGACTAGTTATCACTGGGTCACCCGGGTGTGGACACTATAAAAAGTTTAATTGACTCAAGTTCCACCCCAAATCGACTGGCAACTTAGGGAGGAACATATGACAGTGTCGAGCTTGGATCAATCAATGCATATACATCATAAGAAGATACCGATAATATACCTGAGATAACATCGGGGGAAGACTCGAGATCCTGTCGTCCAGCCAATGAATAGATGCGATCTTTGGGGACCGCTCAGGCCCAGGCACTCCTCCTCTACCCTACCACGGCACATAGTGTGCGACGGAGCTTTACCCCGGAAGGGCGTGCGGTGATGAAGAACTAGCTGCTGATCCTATGGGATGAACTATACTTCTACCACCTTGAAATGAACACTCACGCATAATATGGCCTGGCTGACCACAAGCATAACAAACATCGGAACCAAACTGGCACTGTCCCTAATGTAGCTTACCACACTGATTACATCGTGGTAAGGGTGGCCTCATTTGGCTTGAATCACCTCTATACTGAGAACTCGAAAATCTGCACCTCTGACCCGGTTCAGAGTGAATAGGACAATCAAATCTCTAACCCGCAAATCGTGGATGTGCACTAGCAACCAACTGGCCTGAGTGCCTAGAGTACTGCTGCTTCTGACCCCCTCTAAACTCACTTATAGGACCTGAAGTTGTAGCTCTCTTACTATAACCCATACTCATGCTCGCTCCTCCGCTGATACTGCCGCTCTTCCATATTCTGGGCATGGGCCTGAATGCGAGAAATATCCATACCCTCCTGAAGTGATGCCGTCAAATAGTCATCAATCAAATGTGGCCCCAAACCATTCACAAACCAGTGCACGCGATCCCCCATATCAGCTACCATGGCTAGAGCATACCTAGCCAAAGAATTAAAATGAAGGCTATACTCTAGGACACTCATATTCCCTTGTCTAAGATTCAAGAACCTATCAGCTCTGGCTCATCGAACCTCTGGCGGCAAATAGTGTTAAAGGAAAGCATCTACAAACTCTTGCCATACCAGTGAAAGAGCGTTAACTCCCTTAGAAGACATCCAAATAGCGTACCAATGAACCGCAACATCCCGTAATCTATAAGAGGAAAACTCTACAGACTTAACATTCGTAGCATGAATTACCCGCAATACTCTCAACATTCCATCTACGAAGCTCTGTGGGTCTTCATCCGATTTTGACCCAACGAATTCTGGAGGGTTTAAACTAATGAAATCACGGGCTCTGGCACTGAAATCTCTATCACCATGACCCGTACCTTTCTACTGGGCTTGTGCGGCTACTAACTGGGTCAACAAATGGATGGCTTCTCTGATCTCTTGGCCTGAGGCATCTGGTGAAGGTGTTAGAGCTGGAGCTGAGGCTCCTTCGTGCTCCTCTGAAATGGGTGGAGTATTAGAGGACCGAGATAGAACCTCATTCTGAGACTCGCCCTCCTTTATATATGTCGGCGGTACCCATTCAATCCTCCTACATGCCACTGTCTTGCCCTTTTGGGCTGTTGTAGCTTTTCTCTTCAAAAGCATCGCTGAAAACATAACGCACGGTTAAGAAAAGGAAAATTTTTATATCATGGCTCTATCGCAGGATCTATGATGAAGAAGAAGGTGCATCATTCCTAAATGCCCGCAACCTCCTGTTTATAAGTGTGGTGCGCTTCACACCCATAAACACGAATCTACTAGACACGGCTCGTAGACACAACCTATGACGAGCGCTAACTCGATACCACTTTTGTCATGATTGACCGAAAGGCTATGACGGGCACCGGAGCTAACTTTATCGAACCTATTCTTAACATACTTCTCATAATTATATCTAGGTGAGCCACATGACTAACTCATAGTTACCACAAACTGAAGAGACATAAGTTCCATTGAACATATGCATATCTATACAACCATCATCAGCTAAGCCCATATGTACAAGGCTACCAAAATGATATACAAAACGTGAATCGATAAGGCTATGGAATATTTTGCTATGTACGTTTGTATACGAGCCTCTACATGGAGTATGTAATAGGACCCTACCATGCTCAAGTATAGACACAAAAGAATAATACCAATTAACTGCAACTCTGGATCAAATGGAACACTTCTATGCAATCAGCAGACGAAGCACGTAATAGATGCAGTACGTCTCTCTATCTACCTGCGGGCATGAATGTAGCATCCACAAATAAAAGGATGTCAATACAAACAATGTACTGATTATGTAAGGCATGAATAGCAGCATGATGATAACATAAGATAAAGAGAACAATTTATACCTCATAATACCTCTTAAGACGACCGCCATGCATACTTAACCTTTCTCTAATGAAAACATTTCGTACATATACATATAAAGATACCATACCCGGCCATATAGGCTCGGTGTCACTTATATCAGGCCATAACAAGACTTTGTATTGTTTGTACCCGACTATAACAAGGCTCGATATTATCCATACCCAACTGTAGTGATGTGCACAATAGATACCATACCCGACCATATAAGCTCAGTGTCAGAATATATATATATATATATATATATATATATATATATATATATATATATATATATATATGACATATATGAGTATTTGGCCGTATATGCTCTATTTTTTCCTCGATTTAGTAAAAATGCGTTCTTTTCGATTCGTTTCACCCCCGATCCTTATGGAACCTTCTTGGCACTTTTATAAAACCTCATTAACCATCTAAGGGTCCATATAGCAACCCTTCAAGGAAATTCTAAACAATGTATAACTCAAATGCTATGAAATCTTCCCAAAACATATTTCAATTCCAATTTCTTCAATGAACTTACTTCCACCGATTCGTTTACTCCGAAACCTTAAGGTACACACTTAAAATTATAGAATACCCTTCTTAACATTATAAGGCCTTCATGTCCACCTTGGGCTTGCATTATTTTACTTATAATGCGAACAACACGAAATTTCCAAGGTGTAACAAGATCATTCAGAGCATATGACTTCTATTGAGGAAGATCGAGTCTAGGGATCTATAGAAAGCGCCGATCGAGTGCTTTCGTCGGCCCCCATATTTTAGTCTTTCCGGTCTTGCCGGCGGGGTGATAGAGGGACTATACGGGGCCTCGCACGTCCGATTTCTCTATGGTCCGGCCACGTTAGGCCGTTACGAACGTCCAATACAAAATCTTGCGGATAGTCCTTAGTCTTGGGCATCTGTTAATAAGGGGTCGCCAGTGTACATTATAAGGTATGTGTAGGCTGAAGAGGATAGTCAGGCTAGATTAGAAGGGTAGCTGAGGAAGCTAGCATCCGATCGAAGCTCTCACATACAGGACCAGGGCAGGCTGCTTACAGGTTACACTAAATTACTCTATTTAAATTATTTATATTATATGCGTGTATGTATATTGGGGACCTAGAATGCCAATGTTATTTGTTAGAACAAAGTTCTGGGACCTTAAAGTTGAAAGGAGGGCCGAGGCAATAACAGCAAAGTTTCTACACCGTCAACTAACAACTAAAATACGAAATGCTGCTAAAGGGGAAACATGACCTGTTGTTTTACCTTTTCCCTTAATTTGATGATGCTGGGCTTAGGAACTCAGATTTATGTTATGCCAAACTACCCGGTCAAAAGAAACTCGGAAGTAATGCTAAGTTGCTTGCGGTAAGATACACGTGGTACATAAGTAAGTAAGAACTCATCGAGAGTAAGTAAAATAAAGGGGAAAGTAGCATAACATCCCATGTATGCAATGGTAATTTCGATACAAGCTAGGTATGGAATTAGTACTACTAGACAAGTAGGGATGAATTCGAAGGAGAAATGTTGGCACTAAGAATATCTTGGGAAAGTCTCATGAATGATGATGTGATAGGATGTTACTGAGTATGTTATATATCATATAAGGCAAATAAGTAAGAAGGAATGATAGGAGTGCAACAACGACAAAGAATTGTGGGCTGAAAGGAGCTAACAAATTAATTATACAAACATAGGAGTCCTATGGATATTATGTGAAGATAATGATGTGAATGGAACCTTGAATTAAAACGAGCTGCGCGATACACAGCAACGCGAACCATTAAATGTTATAGGCATCGGAATGAAATGACCACCTCCGAAGGTAAGAACAAGGAATGTTAGTTCTAATCGGTAAAATATTAAGTTAGCATTGACATCAAAATGCGACTACCAAATATTCTTCATAAGGAGATGGGTATCTAAGGACAAAAGAGATAACGATAACCCATAAGGGAGCATGTTGATAGTTAATGAAGAAAGGATTTATATACACTATTTGCAATAGTCAAAATTACGAGCACGCCTCATCATGTAGGGAATATGAGTACGGTGAAAGGGAACAAGTAACTGCGCATGTGTCTCACTAAATACTTGGGAGGTGCATGAACTTCATAATGAACGGTAGGTGGCATATTAACAATTGGATTTTCACCAGGTAGACCACAAGCAGGATAGGACTACGGGAAAATGGTTGGAAACAGGGAAGGATAGGACTACCTGAGATTTGGAAAGGGAAGACTATAAAAAAGGAAGGGTGAAAAGGGAACAACAGTTAACAGCTAGGTACTCGGGGACCAGAGGTCATGAAAGCAAGGATAGCTAGAAAGGTGTAAGTATGTGGGAGGAAGGCACAACGGGAACTACAAGTATAGATGATGTGAAACAAGTAATGGATCAAGTGACACATGGGAGAAAACAACCAGCTCGTAGGGCATAGAAGCAGTTCGGGCAACCAAGGAGGCTAGTGACGACTTGCAGGGTAATTACATATACATAGGTAACTATGCCCCATTATCTAGGGTAGCGGTTACTAGGGAAAAGGTAATCCCATAATGAAGGATATTAGGACTACTCATATAAGAGAGGTAACGCAACAAAATGTCGGCAAGAGAAAACTAAGTAAGCCTTTCCAGAAGCGGTGGATGAAAACGAAACCTTAACATTATCCTTGGAAGGTATATAAACCGGTATAGGAGATGACGGAATAGGAAGCCCAGCCACTAAGCGGCATAGAGAAACTGCTAGCAAATAGAACGACCGCAAGTTTTCCAGCGATCGTATCCCTATAACGGGGAAAGTGAAGAAGAAATTAGAAGAAAGAGGAGGAGTAGAGCAACAAGAGGGTTAAAACGTTGGGTAAAATTAAAAAGGGTGCATCAATGAGGGTAATAAGTGGTTAACAAGAATATCTTTAGACTTGGAAGGCAACTAGTTAAGTGGACGATGAGGAGCATCTGTCTAAATGGCACATGGTATACGCTAATTAAATGTTCAATAAGCTTGGCAGTAGAAACATGTGCAGCATGACAATAAGACAACTCATGTAGCCCCTAGAATGCCACAAACTACAAGTATCAACCCACTTGAATTCTTGCGATATAAGATCAATGAGACCGCAGGACAAAAAAAAATTACGCAAAAAAGAAGAACGACGAACGAGCAGTGACAAGGACGAGACCATGAGACGCACCAGCCATCTGAGATACAATGACTTCACCTGAAAGGAGTAAAGGATGATTTAGGAAAAAGGAGATGGATACATGGAAGTTTTCATGTAAAACGACTAGGGTATGATAGCCAGCTAAGGGAAGGCAGACAGAGTAACACGACGAAGGCCTGAATCGTTTCAACAAGTTGTTTACCGAATCTACGAAACCCCGCAAAGATAATTAGCCCCTATAGCTGATGTTCAACAAAAGAGGCCCGCTGACAAGACATGACGTATCCAAGTACAAACTATGACCGTGTTGTAAAAGAAACATCAACGGTAATCAGCGAAGGCAGAATGAAGTGCGGAGGTTGGAGTAAAGAGATACAGTATCAGGACATCATAGGCTTAGAGTTGAAGGGATGACAAGGAGTTGTAAACAGAACCATTAACTCCAAAACAGTGATTAACCAAGGAGGAAAGAATTAAAGTAGTATCCAAGAAGCAAGAAAAAGCAGTTACGAAGGTAGTACACAGCTTAGTGGCCTTTAAGACTTAGTAACCAAGGAAGGGCCCTACTGACCATCGAGTACAAGCATTGGGCACCCCTGTACTACTGATAGGACAAGAAAGAAAAGAAAATACTGGGGGCAGAATATCGCAAAGCCAGTAGGAGTAGTTGCCTATGATTTAAAGAGAACCAATTACTAAAGATAAGAGTGACATCCAAAGACTGGTTCAGAAATAATGAAATGACATTCCACCTTGGTAGAATTTCAGATGTCCAACTTCAGCGAGATATATCTCCTAGCATATAAGGAGATATAAAGTGAATAAACTATCCAAATTGAAGTTCATCAAGTCTAGTTTCCAACGCAATAAACCATTTATCGATACGACATCAGGTAGGGAGTTATGGGTATTTTAAGATGGATTGTCAAAAGCCTAAGAATCTATACAAATTTTCTAGAAACTCACTTAAGGCCCACTAATTCGGCCCAATGGTGCCTAACCTGACTTGGACCATTATATATACCCCATCCAACCTTATTTTTGCTTCATTTTGAACCACTACAAACCTTTAGAAGCTACTAGATACACGAGTCGCTATCAAAATAATAGTTTAAGCTTAATTTAGGAAGGTTCAACCTCAATTTAGGCTCAGAAAGTATGCATAAGCTCATAGATCGCATGTTCCGCCAACGGGTGATCGTGAGAAGAGCAAAATCGTCAAGGTCGGGTGGAATTTCGTGCATGCGAACTAAGTTAAGGTAACCCTTTCCTATCATTACATAGATCACACAAATCCAAAGTAAATATTGTTAAATTTAGCTACTATTACGTTAAATTGGCAGAACTACGTAATGGGTCTATGGTAGTTGTCATGGATGGATTAAAATAGACATTTTTAACAGAATTAGCATGAAAAATTGAGCTAGATTATGGCGGATGATGTTGGGTTGTTGGCATTGGGTTTTGTTAAATTCGAAGATAAATTCGTGAATTATGGCATTTTGGCAAAATTAACAAAATTAATCCCCTGACGGAAATTATCGGTAAAATTCCATGGAAATCGATTTTGGTTAATATGGGTATTATTGTACTACTGTTTGGTGCTATTGTCGACACTTGGAATGTCACAACAACAGAGGAAATGCTGCCCGATTTTTCGTAACTCCGAACTAGTCGGGATATAACACTTAAGATTTTGCATTCAACCAAAACACGGGTTAACCCAGATCTTATATCTGTATTTAGGTGCAAGGGAAGGACCAGCGTTGGAATAGGGAATTCCTTCAAATAACGTTTTTGGAAGGCAAAGGTATGTAAGGTTTTCGTTACCTTAACTTCATTGGCACGGATCTATTAACCATACGGCAAATTGCCCTTCATAACACATGTTCCTCTCTACAATTCAAAAATGAATAGAAATGTATCAAATCTTTCAGAACATAGTTGACTTTCTCCGGGATGCCATATTTACAAAATAAGATGTTATGTTAAAATAGTCACTTTCATTGCTCTCTTCTATACATATATATATATATATATATATATATATATATATATATATATATATATGTATACATATATATATACGTATATATCTATATGTATACATATATATATATATATATATATATATATATATATATATATATATATATATATGTATATATATATATACGTATATATATATATATACATATATATATATATATATATATATATATATATATATATATATATATATATATATATATATATATATATATATATATATATATATATATATATATATATATGTATATATATATATATATATATATATACATATACATATATATATATATATATACATATACATATATATATATACATATACATATATATATATATATATATAGAGATATACATATACATATATATATATATATATATATATATATATATATATATATATATATATATATATATATATATATATATATATATGTATAGTCGGCCAGTGCGGCACATGGATGTGCAACCACGATTAGTTGCATATTTCACCTCGAGTCCCGAAAGGGCCGGGGTCGATTACATACGAGAATCACCTGCAAAGGATGGGTACGTTATCCTGCCGAGTTCCCTAAGAACCGGGTACTTTCACACCGATTCTAAAAAAGACCGGGTATGTTATGATGGTATATATATATATATATATATATATATATATATATATATATATATATATATATATATATATATATATATATATATATATGTATATGTACACTGCATATGATTTTAAAACTGATACATTGCATATTGCATGTTTCCCGTTGATTCATGCTACCATTACTTTCTCTGCTTATATCATGTTTATACTATTATTTCTAGCCTTACATACTCGGTACTCTCTTCCGTACTGACGTCCCATCCTACATGGACGCAGCATTTCATGTTGCAGGTCCTGACAAATCTTTGCGTCTTGACAGATTTACATGAGGACCACCATAGTAGGGCTACAACTTTAGCAAGGGTCAGCAAGCACCACTACTCTGGGCTTGCTATTTTTTGGTATGTCTATGCTACTATGATACTTGTCCTTATGTTATGGGTACGTCGGGGCCCTGTGTAGCAACCAGCTTTGTCGTTATAGTATTTTTGGTGCTCTTTGACCTTTTCCCGAGCTTGTTCGTTGACTTTTGACCCAAGGGGACCGTTGACGCGCTTCCCAAGGGGTTTGAATTTGATTTGGGTGACTTTTTAAAAAATTTGTCTTTAAGTTAAAAAGAGTTGACTCAAGATTGACTTTTGGGTAAATGAACGTTTTTTTGAAAATTCGTTGATTCCGAGAGGTTCGGATAGTCACTTAGAACTTGTGTGCATATCTAGTTGGGTTCCCAATGCACTCGGCTGCATTTTTGGACTTGGATTGGGAAATGGGAATTGAGGCTTCGGGGGTTGACTCGGTCAACGAGGCCTCCGTTGGGAATTTTAAAGCCACGAGTGCGTTCGTAGCATATTTTATGTGGGTCTGTGTATGTTGTTGGTGAGCAGATAGCCTCAAGTATTAGTCGGGATTTCAGATTGAGATTGAGATTATTTTTGGGGCAAATCTGGTGCTGGTGTCTGCTTTGGCGGCACCCTTACAGCCTCAAAGGTGCCGCCACAGCGGCAAGATGGGCCGGCAGAGGGGACAAGTGCATTTAAAGGTCGACCGTCACGGCGATCTGAATGACCGACAAAAATTTGGGGGCTTTACCTAGAATCCGAAATTGTGTGAATTGTTGATTATTCTAGCTTGCTATTGATGGGAATTGATCACCTAGAGGTTTAATATCATGTTAGGACTTTTAGATTCCTAATTTCACTCTTCTAGTTCATAATCCCTATTCCATAGGTTGGGGATTTGGGTCTTGAATAGAAGTAGGGTTTATTTAATGCTCTTCTTGATTCTAATTCCATGATTCGAATATGGTTAGACTTTTTTGATCTCAAGGGTCAAAGGAGAGGAAAGGCAGAGGTGTGATTGTTGGTGATATTGTTGTTCGGCGTTCCAGGTAGGTTACGGTTTACCCTATGGTGAAACTTCTTTTAGCGAAGCATATATTTAGACGATATTGTTGGAGAAAGCATGTAAACCTTCGAGTATGAAGTTGGGTTGTATATTGTCTTAGGTTGGGCCCTGTTGTGTCATTGGGGTTAGACACCCCATTGTGTTGTGACTTATCTTGTTCTATCGTTGTTCGTTTGATGCCACATGGAGATAATAGATATTGGAGACTTTTGACATATCCTGATTATGATTTTGTAGTATCTTACGCGTTGTCGTTTGATACCAAGATTGTGATTCTATTGTGGCTTAGTGTGTAGCCTTATCATTGATATTACTTATATTCCCTGTGAGGTACTGTGGAGAGTTGTGATCCCATTGTGCCTGATTGTGTTGCCTTTTCATGAAATTTTTAGTGTGCCCATGTGTGGTACTTGTGATATTGAATTGATTATTGACATTGAACTCATACATTGCGCGCATTCTCATCCTTCATGATATACTATTGATGCAATCATGATACTTGAAGAAACACTGTTATGAGCTGGGCTAAGTTAGATGAGGGTGACGTGAGGACTGATATCCAATGTTTGCCCCGAAATCGAGGTTGTGCGCGATTGTCGAGGTTTTTTGCAGGTAGCGCGAGGTTTTTGCCCTGGAGTCGTGAGGTACATAGACTTCATGGGCCCCCCATAGATTGTGCTATCGAGATGTGATGTTCCATCATCGGAGTACGTGTGTACAAAGCAATGCATAGCATTCACATTCCATATATTATTGCATTGCATTGCATTGCACCATGGATTCTATGGTGATATTCTTGTGATGTATTTTTGATATACGGATTCGGACTGAGTATTTGAGACTTGACACAATTGGTTTTAGATGTTATAGCATAGGTGATGATGTGTACTTGAATTCTAGCTCATGTTTGACTTATGCCTTGTTGATTTACCTGTTTATCTTACTTTATTGACTTGATATATGTTAGCTAATCGTAGTCGGCCTATCATACCTACCAGTACTTGGCGTTTGTACTAACCTGCACTTGTTGTATTCTTTTATGAATGCAGAGTTCCAGGTAGGATCGACCTCAACTTCTCGTGGCTAATTGTGGTGCGAGAGTTGTTGTTGAGAGTCGTACAGGGAGAGCATGGGGACGTACGCCGCCTTGGACTTACGCCGCCTTGGAGATTCTTCCCTTATTTTATGTCTTACTTGATATTCGGAGACATATTTAGACTTTTGATGTAATTTTGATATTTCTAGACTCGTAGATGTGAGTTAGTTGCTGTTGTATGATTAGATAGATTTCTGGGGTGGTTGATGTATTTCCGCACTATTTTATTTATTATTATGTTAGACTTGCGTATTCAATCTCCTCTGCTTATTTATTCATTATTTCATGTATTTGAGATTGTTGGGATAAGGGTTCGCCTACCGAGGTGGAAAAAATAGGTGCCCGCGTGACTTTGCTAAATTGGGTCGCGATAAGTTGGTATTAGAGCATTAGGTTAACTGGTCTATAATACAACAGTGTTTTTAGTAGAATCTTGTGGAGTACGATGAGCTCTGTACTTATCTGCGAGAGGCTTTGGGACATTTAGGAAACTTCATTTTCTTTCATTCTCTCGTGCGACTTTATTCAAATTGGTATCTAGTCAATTCTAATTTATTTCTGAACTCTCTTATCTCAATCACCCACGGAGGGTGCAAACTAGTCCTCAAATTCTTATGCGAATGGTCGATCTATGATGTGTTGTGGAATGGTACGAGATGTGTTATCCTGATTCGGACGCGTGATCCAGTTCAGCGTCTAATTATGGCCTGAGGATTCGATTGTGTGGAGTCATGATTAGAATCGTTTATTGTGGGGGTTCGTGAGAAATAGGAAAGATAATTCAGAGGGTTATATGATCTCTATGTTTCAGTGTTGGGTTGCTCAGAAGTGAAAAGTGCATTGGTGGCTTAATAATAGTGGGTTGCTCGGTGATGTGATCAGTTGACTTCAGCTTCGTCAAGGCTTTATGATGGTGTGCGTGACGCTGGTTAACCAATGGTGGGTCGATGATTCAGCAACAGTAAGGTATTAGACTTTGGTATGTGAGAACAAGTGTAAGTTCGGTGATGACCATCGAATGTGGCAACGTATGGTGATCGTAGGTAATAAATAAAAGAAGTTGACAATAAGGACATGAAGGAAGAATTTTGTGGAAAGCGTGTAGCGAAGTGAAACTTCATACAACATCTTGGACATGAGTACTTTCGAGAGATTGGGAAGGGAGAAATTGGTATCTGACATGGTTGTCAGGATAAGGTTGCGATTGGTGCTAAAGGTTATTCTTGATATAAGCTCTTTGATGTTAAAGGACTACTCCGTTATTAAGTGAATGCTATGGGCACATCGTTGATCGGTAAATTTGATTGGGTTGTAGACTTCTAAGGAGTTAATAAATGACCAATAGAAATGAATTCAATGATGGGCATATGCGATGCGTTAATGACTTAAGGAGTTATTGGTTGTTTCACTTAGATTTGAGGAGAAATGTGGATTTTGTTTGGTGCGTTGGGCTTAGATGGATGATTAGTTTAGAGGATCAAATGGATTTGAGTGCCTGTTGGTCGGTAGTGATAAGAGATTTGAGATAAAATATGGGAACTGAAGGATTGCGATGAGGCATCTTACAATTGGGTTCAGGGAACTAAGGCTTGTAAGACTTGAGGTGAGGAAATATAGGTACTTGAGTCGTGTTGGATTGCGGGACCATTATATCATGATGTACAGTAAGGGGTATGACTAATGAAGTTGATTGGTGGTTACGAGGTTAGGGGCAGAAAGGAAATCTTTAAAGCAAGAGTTAGTGATGTGGGAGCTTGGTTGCGATTGGATAGTGTAGAGTGGGCTTAAGAGCTTATGGATGGGTTGTATGTTCGATTATGTCGTAGACTAATAGAGATTAGTGGTGTACTAAGATTGGGAACCTTGTATTCATTGTGTAAAAAAATTGGCTAGATCCCTCTACTAGTGGTCTTATTACTCGGCTTGGGTGATTGAATAAAAAGGGATAGTCATGCAAATGGGTAGAAGTATTCAAATTCGATAATTGTGGTAAGAGATGATTCTTTGAGGACTAGTAATGTTAAGGATTTGAGTAAGGCAATTTGGGTAAGGATGATTCAGTGGGATACACGAGGATATTATTGAGACTATTTGTGCGATACACTGGATTTAGAGATTGCTCAAGTTTGAGATGTAAGTATTAAGGAAACTCTAATGTGCAGAGTGTGTGGTACGATCCTATCTCCAGGATTAATTCGGCTAGTTTGAAGATTTGTGATTATATGGTATTCGATGGAGTGGATTCGAGGATTGATTACGGTATCGATAATCGTGATGTGATTTGAAAATTAGAAATTGACGAGTCGAGAAAAGGTATAGTTGATTGTGAATCGATAAGAAAAAGGTACATCTTGTGGATTTTTTAGGTCAGTATGGATTGTGGTGTTGTCTTCTTGCATATTCTAGTTGAGATGTGTTTGTTGCGTGAGCTTAAGAAGAAAATCTACATGTATGGACTATGTGATATGACAGAGTTCCATGAGGTTCGTGATCCGTGACTAGTGCGAAGCATATTTTAGTGAACTGACTTATTGAGATTTAAAAGAAGTGGTTGGTGGTCAACCGTCGGATAAGTTTCGTGACCTTCTACAGTGGATGGCTAGCATGCTTTAAGAGAGAAGATTGTGGAATCACTATCATATGAGGACTAGAGTTATATTCTTGAGGTGAGACCTACTCATGGTGATATTTTATGTTGCAAGTAGTATTGACTGGACAGTTTGGGTAAGCGCTTTTGGTTATTAAAGACTTAGGGGTGATTGTGAGAGATTTGGAGCAGCAATGTAAGACTGGACACTTTCAGAGAAATTTTGAGCATATCGAGGTGATACTATGAGAGGTTTGATGGTAATATAATTATCATATAAGGCTTCAGATTTTGCATCGAAAAGTTTAGGGTTGTATCGGATTTACGTATCGGGTAAAGGTTGAGAATATATGAAGACTGAAATCGTAAGGTATTCAGTACTAAGTTGATAACTTGAATAGGACTCAACTTGTGGAGTCGAAAGTGATAGACATAATTTGTTGTGTGTGAGGAAAAGATTAGAATTGACCGCCACAGAAGTGCAATAGGACTGTGATTGGTTTTGAGAATTCGGAGTTAGTTCAAATGACCATTGGTGATATTCGAGAGTTGTGCATTCATGTCGGGTTAACATGGTTTCAGTTAGGCTTAATGGTCTATGGTTATATTTCCAGGAAGATAGTTAAAGATCCGATGCGTTTTGGCTCTGTTTTAAGGTATGACAGATTTACTGAGCTTTGTCAGGGTTTCCTAGTGGATTTGATGATATTTTCTGAGAACAGTCACTTAGATAGAATAATGGTTTTCAATGAGCTATTGCACGACAGGCCTTTATAGTGATCAGTTGGGTTTCGGTAGACTTTGCTCGGCGGGATATTCAGTGGAATGGTTCCTGTATTATGATTTAAAGGTTTACGAAGACTTGGAACTAGCTAAGTTGATTGCCAGTAAGATCAGCTTTGATGGAATTGTGTAGAGATCTCAGGTGAATCAAGGATTCATTTCTGGCAAGAGTAAGTCATGGTTTCGGGCTTGTGGTGTGTGTTCATATGTCTCTAAGAAATCGTGGTGTGAGTAACGGCCTTAGAAGATGTGGGATGAAGAGTTAGCGAAATCAGAGTATTTCATCGGTTTTGAATGGGCTATGGTTGTGACCATATTTCAGAGGATTGCGCTAGTTTGGAAAAATGTTTGTGCGGCCTATTGATCGCGTTCCGAGTCGAGATTTTATCAAATCAGAGAAATCGAGCGAGGCAATTCCTTCAAGGATCAGTTGCGAGGGAAATTCGAATACGGAGATATGAGAATTGGAGCTTGAGCTAAGCTTGGAGAGTTGTGACTGGAAAAGTAAGCGATCAGGTTTTTCTGAATGTTACACCCAATAAGGGTGTCATGCGATGTGGGAAGGGGAGCAAGTGATCCCGATGTGTATTAGCCTATTTTAGACTCCGTTGTATTGATCCTCTGTTTTATGAGTTAGTTTTCACTAGGCCGGTCAGGTGTTCATCCGGTCTTCCATGCTTCTATGTTGAAGAAGTGCCATTCTGATGGTTCTTATATCATTCGTTGGGATTCAGTTTTGTTCAAAGAGAATCTTTCCTATCAGGAGAAACCCGATATGTGTTCGAGATATCCTCAGTTATTGCGGGCTCAGGTATCTTTCCCCGTTCTCTTCCTTGTCGCTCGAGGACGAGCGATTGTTTAATTGGAATCTGATGTAATGACCTGCTTTGTCGTTATAATCTTTTCGGCGCTCTTTGACCTTTTCCCAAGCTTGTTAGCTTACTTTTGACCCGAGGGGACCATTGACGCGCTTCTCGAGGTGTTCGAATTTGATTTGGGTGACTTTTTGAGAAATTTGGCTTTAACCAAAAAAGTGTTGTCTCGAGTTGACCTTTGGGTAAATTGACCTTTTTCGGAAATCCATCGATTCCTAGAGGTCCGGATGGTCAATTAGAAATTGTGTGCATATTTAGTTCCATTCCCAATGCACTGAGGTGCATTTTGGGACTTGGGTTGGGAAATGAGAATTGAGGCAACAGGGGTTGACTCGGTCAACGAGGCCTCCATTGGGAATTTTGAGGCCACAAGCGCGTTCGTAGCGTATTTTATGTGGGTCTGTGTTGTTTGTCAGCAGATGGCCTCGGGTATTAGTCAAGATTTCAGATTGAGATTGAGGTTAATTTTTGGGCAAATATGGTGCTGGTGTCCAATTTGGCGGCACCCTTACCGCCTCAGCGGTACAGCCACGGCGGCAGGATGGGCCGGCACAGCGGCGGGATGCATTTGAGGGCCGACCGTCACGGTGGTCTGAGTGACCGTCGAGGCAGGCAGCGGTCCCGCTGCCTCAGAAACGGTATCGGGCTCGGTTATTTCATTTATTATGTATTAAAAGCCCTTAGTCCCTCATTTATTACTATTCCGAAATCTGAGCTATTGGGAGCAAATCTAGGGTATTCTTGGAGGAAATTCTTGTGGTAAGTTCTTCTAATCCCTTTACTATTCCATTGTCCTTTGTTACCTTATAATCCAATTATCTTGTTAGTTTATTAAGTGATTGGAGATTAAAAGTGGGTATAATGAGTCATTCTTCTAGTCTTCAAAATCATGATTTGTTGGTTGGGTTTGCTTCGTTAAGCATTGAATTGATGATTAGAACCCTTTATTCCATAACTTTTTCCTAATTAGTGGCTAATTTATTGTCACGCCCCAAAACCTACCCTAGACGTGACCGGCATCCGACGTCATGACCAACATCAAAAGAACCTAAAAGATGAAATAACAACACTAGAACCCGCCAGGTTCAATATTCACCTCTAACAATGTATAAACTAAATACAATCAAATCATCATATATGAATTATATCAGCGGAAGTCTTTAATATGATAAAACTTAATCAAAACATGACGAATGCCCAAGAGATAACACACTCAACAACTACCCATAAGAATGTGTACTATGGAGCTTCTAAGATAAAAGGGTAATTGTCTGACACATCGGAACACAGCCCAAAAAAAAACTAGAATAGTAAATAAATATGATAAGGGGTGTCCCACGAATGAACATGTGGGCTCACTAAGTCAGCAGCAACAGCAAGTCCTTCCTAAGCGTTTTGAGTATTAAGAACCTGGCCTCCTCCGTTACCTAACATACTATAAAAAACAACAATGGTATGCCTGAGTACTTCATACTCAATGAGTGCCTCGGGGACAACAAGTAATATGAAAATAAAGTACAATAATACTTAAAGAAATCAGTTCTGAGGATAGTATGAACAACGTGAAATCAATTATTCAGCTTGTGTATCTCAATAATAATTATCAAAGTTGATTATAAAGACTTTTGTTAAGTTACAACTTTCAAATATGCTTTTTAAATTGATCATGATTATCAACAACAGTTCCATAAAGGACAAGGATATCACACTTGCCAATACAGGCCCAAGAATCAATAACATCGAAGGGATGACCTTAGAGGTTCCCTAAACACAGCGCACGACACTGGAATATGTAATTCTCGATGGCTATCCTTCCTCCCGAATAACTAGGCATAAACTGCACCCTCGGTGGCGAACCCGGCAGTGGCCACTCTTCCTTCCGAATGGCTAGGCATTACCACTAGGATCCATAGTGACTACCCTTCCTCCCGCGTAGCTAGGCCAACAAATCATTAAGGTTCATAGAAGCCAATTCTTTATTCGTTTCAAGGAAATCACATCATCAATGGTCATTAAGGTTCATTATGCCATATTGTAAATATAAATGATTTTAAAGAATGTCTTGAAAACATTTACACTTCTTTAACCAAGATTTCAATGTCATAATTCAACATGAAAACATCATTACCCACTCTTAGCCATCATTATTGATCATCTCTTTTAGAGGAAAAACATTCATAAACTTATATACGTACGTAGAGCATGATACAAACTAGGTTTAATGTGGGCTTGTCCCCTCACGCACATTAACCACAATCAAAGCAGGAAATAGAGTTTCAAATCATGAAAAGTTCACCTTTTTATTCAATAAAAAGCCTTGAATGAAATTTATACTTCTGATATTAGTTTCAAAATAAGACATACATCCAAAACCAACTTTCAAAAGAGAGACATACCCTAATTATGCTTTACGCATCTTAACAATTAACCTTCTTAGCGCAGAACACCCAAAACCCTAGCTTGAGTCACTTTGAGAAGGATTACTTTGCAAACCTTAGGTTTCTATTACAAGAATTAGGTTAAGAATCATGGGTTTGATGCCAGGATGGATTAATGATGATAAAGATGTTCTTACCTTTGAGTTAAAGACTTAGAGGAATGGTTTTCATTCCTAGGGTTTTTCAGAAAGTGGAGGAGTGAATAAAATAACTGAACTATTCATAATTTTCGGGTGAAAAAATTGACGTTACGGTAGGGTGCTACGGTCCCGTAACACGTGTTACGAATTGTAACACCTCACCGTAACGTGACTAAAATTTCAAGAATGTTTGGTGAAAAAAGTTGACGTTATGGTATGGTGTTACGGTCCGTAACGCCTCATCATAACGTGGACCAAAATTCCAGCAAAGACAGGCTTCAGTAAAACGGGCATAACTTTTTGTACATAAATTTTCTTGGGCCGGACTACCTACCGTTGGAAAGCTATTTCAAAGATCTACAACTTTCTTTAAGAAGGTGTTTCAAATTCTCAACACATTTTCACTAAAATTGCCCAGAAGACAGACCTACCGAAACTTAGGCGAGATTAAGAGCCCTCAAGAACTTAATTAGTTGGTTTGACTTCAAAACAACTACCTTCCACCCGAATTCATCCCGAATGGATTTATATAAATAAAATATCATCATAGCACTAGATTTTTACACATTCTCACATAGTTCAAGTTTACGGGGTGTTACATTAACCCCCCTTTACGTCATTTGTCCTCAAATGAGAATTGTATTCTAGAAAGGTCACTAACCACCACGAATTTTAACATGCAATCCCCTTGCGAACGAATTGCTCGAAACTTAACTCATACCTAAAATAGGGAACAAGTTAGGATATATCTTCTTCATGTCCTCTTCCGCTTCCCAAGTAGCTTCCTCAGTATTATGGTTTTGCCACAACACTTTAACAAACGCAACATCCTTTGTTCTCAACCATCTACCTTGGTGATCCAAAATCTGAACTGGTTCTTTTTCAGAAGCCAAGGACATCAATCTCAACCTCTTCATAGTTCAACACATGAGAAGGATCAGGTTTATACAACCACAACATTAAAATGTGAAACACCGGATGAACCATGGACCCCTCAGCCGGTAATCTCAACTCATAAGCTACCTTCCCAACTTTTCTAGTAATCTCATAAGGAACAATATAGCGAGGACTAATGTCACACCCTTAATCCGATAGGGTGTGATGGGCACCCGACCCTTATCTAGGGCCGAGCGAACCCGCTGACTTTCGTAATACTCATAGCCATATTGGCCCGCAAAACATGACATAAGCACATAATGAAAAATTTTCAGAAAACAAACATGCTTTTCATCCTTTTCAAATCGAATGAAATTCGTAGTCATAACAAATCTGTAACATAACGCATACTGATATATCGGCTTACATAGCCGCTTACAAAACAAATCTGTAACATAATGCGTAGTAACATATCGGCTCGCCTAGCCGCTGGAACATCTTCTACTCATCTGTATATACCTGCGCGGCATGAAACGCAACCCCCGAAGAAAGGGGGTCAGTACGGAATATGTACTGAGCATGTAAAGCATGGCATACAGAAAACGAGGTCATAACCGAAGTAAGAAGTACAGAAAGTGAGCATAATAGCCAGAATACCAAAGTGCTTTCATCTGAAACACAAATCGTACATCAGAGGTACAGAAGACAAATATAATGATAATCAGAATGCCAAAATGCTTACTCCTGAAATACAAATCATGCATATCCATGTCATGTATCATATCCGGCCCACAATAGGACTGAGTGACATAAGCAAATGATCATCATATACATACCGTCACACATCATAACATCATAACCGATCATATGAGCTGACATTAACCGATGTGGGATTGGCCTAAACCAGTGTGGGATTGGCCTAAACCAATGTGGGATTGGCCTAAACCAATGTGGAATTTTGCCTCACTATTGGGTTTGCCCCACCATTGGGTTTGCCCCACCACTGGGTTTGCCCCACCATTGGGTTTGCCCCACCACCGGCCCTGATTCCAACTGATCATGTTCCAGAATCCATACATATAGCATATAACGTGTCCCGGCCCTCCAATGAAGGTCTCGGTAAATCAGATCATCATATCATCTTGTTATCATATATCATGTCAGACTTCGTATCACATCATATTTCGAAATACACATCATACTTCAGAATACACATCATACTTCAGAATACAGCATAGTGCGCACGATAACATAACCGGCCCGGGACTTGGCAAAAAATGTAACAACAAAAAGCACGAGCAGAATCGTGGGTAACCGAATACAGTTTAAAACATTTTCAAAGACTCAATAGGTTAATCAAAACGAACCATCATTTATAAGCCAAAACAGTAGTCAAATCAGATTTTCTTCCGAATATCACTCGGGAACATATCAAACCGAACTTCAGAAACCATAGTCACGTATCAAAATCACATACATAAAAATCCTTATTTCAGACTCAACAGATAAATAAGTAATCATACCCGGGGGTCGGAAAGATAGTCATATTGAATTCTTTCAAAAGCCATCAGAACTATACAGAAGAAAGTCGCGGGACCCACGGACGAGCGTCAACCCAATCCGGGCCTGCCTACGAAAGTCATAGTCATTATACGTTATAGGATCATTTACGAGCATATCAAAGCCATCCGGTTCTGTTTGTGAAAGTTACGGACGTTCGTAGTTACAAAACTCTTATGAAAACAAAAATTTTTATGCAACATTTGAAAACCAATCATACAAAGACATATAAACCATAGCTTGACCATATAAGGATGCCAACATCAAGAAGCAAATAAGCATCGTAAACATGCTTGGATTTTACGAATAGAATTTCCCCCGAAGCTCATAATACATCATAACTTACTTGCGTCTATGACATGCCAAAAGGAAAGAAGGATAAGCTTTACATACCTCGTCCGCTTCCTAGGCTATTCCGAACTTAAGCCTCGACTTCTCAAAATCTACAATAACGTCATTAGGCATCAACCATTTGTCATAAGCATCGAAGGATCCAATTCCAAGCTCGCACTTTATTTACAGAATTTTGGGCAGCATTTCCCCTATAAACTCGGCATCCCCGAGAATTCAACTCGGCCAATATTATCAACAACAATACCAACAACCATATAAACAATATCAATAATCAATTCCAAACACATTCTAACATTAGTAATTCCTTTCCATATGATTCGACGATATTCCATTTTCGTTCAATTCGACTTTCTACATTCAAGGCAACGTCAATGATCGCATATTCAAATACTAATCCGAGACCACTCAAGCAAGTTTCAACATCCCCTCAAACCATCCACACAACATTCAAACAATCCAAACAATACACCATGGAACCCAAAACCTTCCCAACTCAACACGAACAACAATAACATATTTCTTTCTTCCAAATTCATAAACTATATCAACAATTCATACATTGACAACATTATTATCATAAATACAAGAAACCATATTTAATTCACATTAGCTTCCATAACAAACCTCAAACGACTATAACTTCAATTTGAACCATTAAACTCTCATTTGCATTATAGAATCCACAAGACAACATCCCAAACATACTAAATAGAACTAGTTCTTCACTCCTACACAACACCACATATACAAGGCCAAGCTCCCAACAATTACAATTTCGACTTGAACCATTCAATACCTTCATTCTCATCACATAATCCATGACAACAACAACCAAAATACTAAGTAAAATCAATTCGCCATAACCTACTCAAAACAGCCCCTATACGGCCAATCATCAACATGCATAATTTCATGAGTCTCATTCATTTTCTACACACTACAACAACACACAAACATGCTAAATACAATTAATTCATCACTTCTCCTACACAACACATACCACACGGCTACAACAACACACACATGGCTCAACTTCAACTTGCAATATTTCATGAATTTCACTCATTTCCACATACCACAACATACACAAATCATCCATAACCTAGGTAAAAAGAGGTGGAACCTTACCTTCTCCATTCATGTTCTTCACACGGCCAAGGTTGGGTTTTGCAAGAAAGAATGTTTTGCATGCTCCAACAACTACTTCATGTTTTTTAGAACCTTCCAATTAGTAGAAAAACTAGAAGAAAATAATTTTTGTTGATCAATATTTTGGCCCTCCATTTTTGGTTCCTTGGCCGAATGGCCTTGGGCTTTTTCTCTCCCATTTTCTTGAACTTTCTAGGTGATGAATGTGATGAAGATGATTAATAAGTCATCTTATCACACTTATATAACTCATCCACATGGCCCTATGGCCCACACACCACACATGGCCACATATGGCCATTTTCATGATTTATCAAGTTTCCCAAAATTTCACGTTTGGCCCTTAGTTTTCATGAAATGCTCAACTTTCCATAATTCACTTTTGACCCCAAATTTTTCTTATTTCAATTTTACCCTTAACACTCCATGCCAATGAAAAGATGAATATGCAACTTATGCACTTTTAACAAAATCGGAAGAATTTATAACCTTGTCCTTAACTTATCATGACTAACTCGGATTATCCCAATGTACCAAAATACGGGATATAACAACTAAGCTTGCCCTTTCTGCTGAAATGCATTACCCCCTACATAGGTGACACTTTCAAGAAAACCTTGTCACTAACAGCAAATTTCAAATCTCTACGCCTCATGTCCATATAAGACTTTTGTCTACTCTGAGTGGTCTTCAGTCATTGCACAATAAGATTTAACTTTTCAATCGCCTCATGAACTGAATCTGGATCCAATAATTCTACTTCGTTGGGTTCAAACCACCCAATTGGAGATCTGCAACGCCTCCCATAAAGAACCTTATAAAGAGCCCTTTGAATACTTGCCTGATAACTATTGTTGCAAGTGAATTCCACCAGAGGTAGGTGTTCATCCCAACTTCCTCCAAAGTCAATTGCATAAGCACGCAACATATCCTCTAAAGTCTGAATAGTCCTCTCTGCTTGCCTATCAGGTTGAGGATGAAAAGCGGTACTCAAATTCAATCTAGTACCCCAACCTTCCTAAAAGGATTTCTAAAAGTGAGCAGCAAATTGCATACCTCTGTCAGATATAATCGATGTCAGAACACCATGCAATCTAACTATCTCCTTTAGATATAACTTGGCATACTCCGCCACGGTCTATGATGTGTTCACAGGGAGAAAATGGGCAGACTTTGTGAGTCTATCCACGATCACCCAAATCGAATCAAATTTGGCATTTGTAAGGGTTAAACCCACAACGAAATCCATTTTGATCACCTCCCACTTCTACTGCGGAACCTTAATATTCTGAGCCAGACCACCAGACCTTTGATGTTCAGCCTCCACCTATTGACAATTCAAACACTTAGCCACAAAGTTAGAAATATCGACCTTCATGCTTCTCCACCAATAGCGCTGCTTCATGTCCTTATACATTTTGGTGGATCCCAAATGAACTGAATACTTAGAACTATGTGCTTCCATCATTAATTCCTATCAAAGACCATCAACATCAGAAACACACAATCGTCCTTATAATCGCAGAATACTATCGCCTGTCCCAACAGTAAAGGAAGTGTACTCACCCCTTTCCACCCCATCTCTCAGCTTTTCCAAAAATTCATCATCATATTGCTTGGATTTAATCCTTTTCACAATGTCAGACTGTGATGGCGTGCTTCCCACTAACTCTCCATCTTCACTTTCATCAAGTCTGACCCAAAGACTAGCAAATCTTCAAATTTCGTTCCCCATGGGCATGTCATGAACGCGCAAATAATCCAATGTGCCCATAGATTTTCAACTCAAAGCATCATCAACCACATTAACCTTACCAGGATGATACAGGATATTCAAGTCATAATCTTTTAACAACTCCGACCATCTCCTCTGTCTGAGATTCATTTGATCAATTGCAGGGTGCCAAATGGTTCTCAAAGATAGACTTAAGATCAGGGTATCACCAGGTGAGAGTCAGGGAGAAAGATATTCTGAAGACGTCTTTCAGAACCAAATATGGTCACTTTGAATTTCGGGTAATGTCGTTCAGGTTGACTAATGCTCCAGCGGTGTTCATGGATTTGATGAACAGTGTATTCCGGCCTTTCTTAGAATCATTTTTATTGTGTTTATCGATGATATTCTAGTGTATTCTCGGTCCAAGGTGGAGCATGGAGATCATTTGCTTGCCGTTCTTAGAATTCTCTAAGCTCGGAAGTTATATGCAAAGTTCTCAAAATATGAGTTCTGGTTAAACTCCGTGACTTTTCTGGGGCACATTATTTTTGCTGATGGTATTCGGGTGGATGCCCAGACGATTGAAGCTGTGAAGACTTGGCCAAGGCCTACAACGCCTACTGAAGTTAGTTTTTTGGTTTGATAGGTTATTACAGAAAATTTGTAGAAGGTTTCTCTTCCATTTCTGCACCACTAACGAAGCTGACTCAGAAAGCGATAAAATTTCAATGGATGGATGCTTGTGAACACAGTTTTCAAGAGTTGAAGAATAGATTGACTTCGGCCCCGGTTCTGACACTTCCAGAAGGATCAGAGGGCTATGTTGTCTACTATGATGCCTCAGGCGTTGGACTAGGCTGTGTGTTGATGCAGCATGGGAAAGTAATTACTTATGCCTCAAGGCAGTTATGGTAACATGAGAAAAACTAGCAGACCCACGATCTAGAGTTGGCTGCGGTGATCCATGCATTGAAAATATGGAGACATTATTTATATGGTGTCCATGTTGATATCTATATAGACCATAAGAGTCTCCAATATATTTTCAAGCAGAAAGAGTTAAATCTGCGGCAAAGGCGATGGTTGGAGCTATTGAAGGAGTATGATGTTAATATTTTATATTATCCTGGAAAGGCGAATGTAGTAGCTGATGCTCTTGGCTACAAATTCATGGGCAGTGTATGTCATGTTTAGCCAGAGAAGAGGGAGTTAACTCGTGAACTTCAACAGCTAGCCAGCATAGGAGTTCGCTTGATGAACTCAGGCAACACGGGAGTTACTATCCGAGACTCAGCTACCTCATCTTTAGTAGTTGAGGTGAAAGAGCGCCAGTATGAAGATCCCATGTTACTTCATTATAGAGATACATTCCCTCAGAATAAAAAGTCACCATTTGGAATTTCGGAGGATGGAGTTCTTAGATATCGAGACAGATTATGTGTTCCCGATGTTGTAGAGTTACGCCGCCAGATATTAGAGGAAGCCCATTGTTCCCGTTATTTTGTTCATCTGGGTGCGACGAAGATGTATCATGACATTAAGTTGATTTACTGGTGGGATAGAATGAAGAAAGACATAGCAAAGTTTGTAGCTCAATGTCCTAATTGTCAACAAGTACAGATCGAGCATCAGAAGCCTGGAGGATTACTACAAGCTATAGAGATTTTGACTTGGAAATGGGAAGCAATTTATATGGATTTCATTACAGTCCAATCTCGTTCTCAACATAAGTATAATTCGATATGGGTAATTATGGATAGACTCACAAAGTCAGCTCATTTTCTGCCTGTCAGAACCACGTACTCAGCTAAAGATTATGCAAAGCTTTATATCATAGAGATAGTACGACTCCATGGTGTCCCTATATCCATTATCTCCGACAGAGGTGCGCAGTTTACAGCCAATTGCCGAAATTCTTTCCAAGATGGTTTGGGAACTCAGGTGAGTTTTAGTACAACATTTCACCCCCAGACTGATGGACAAGCTGAGCGCACCATTCAGACCCTCGAAGATATGTTGAAAGCATATGTGTTAGACTTCGGAGGCAGCTGGGATGATCATTTTCCTCTTATTGAGTTTGCATACAACAACAGTTATCACTCTAATGTTTAGATGGCCCCGTATGAAGCTTTATATGGGCGGAAGTGTAGATCACCGATCGGATGGTTCGAAGTGGGAGAGACTAAATTAGTAGGGCCAAACTTGATCCAGTAAGTAGTGGAGAAAGTTAAGCTTATTCAGGACCAATTGTTGACCGCTCAAAGTCGACAAAAGTCCTATGCGGACAATCACTGACGAGATTTAGCGTTCCAAGTCAATGACTAGGTATTCTTGAAGGTGTCATCGATAAAAGGTGTTATGAGATTTGTTAAGAAGTGTAAGGTTAGCCCTCGATACATCAGACCATATAGAATTATGCGCAAAGTAGGGTAAGTAGCCTATGAGTTAGATCTACCTCCAGACTTAGAGACAGTCCACTCAGTTTTCCATGTATCGATGATTTGCAAATGTATTGGACATCCTTCCAGAGTTGTACCTATAGATGATGTTCAGATTATCGAGTAATTAGCTTATGAAGAGGTTCCCATTACTATCCTAGATAGACAGGTTCAGAGATTAAGGACCAAAGACGTAGCTTCAGTTAAAGTCTTATGGAGATACAAAAATAAGAAAGAAATGACTTGGGAAGCTGAAGAAAATATGAAGTCCAGGTATCCACACTTGTTTCCATTGCCAGAGGAGGTTCAGATAGAGACACCATTGTCTTCAGGTAAGTAATGCTTTCTTTTTGTGATTTTTTTAGTCGCGTGGGGCCATCATTATTGTGTTATTGTTGATATTGTTATAGCCATGTGAGGCATCGCATATTTTGGGTTTTTGTGACAGAATGGCGGTGGTATAGTTACAGGAGAAACTCTGGCAAAATTTTTGTACAATCCTAAGAGTTTAACATTCGGGGGCGAATGTTCTTGGGGGGAGAATGTTATACCCCGTACTTTATACGCTGAGTTTTGCATAAGATAGTCGATGTCAAGTTAGTAAGTGAGGATGTTTCTCAAGGTTACAAAAGACTTTACTTGATTATTCTAAATATGCGAAAGTTTAAGTTGTGTACAACAAGAATCGGAAGATTGGAGGCGAAAAAAACTAGAAAAATCTGAGTTCTGCAAAAGAGTAATTCGACGGTCAAGTCAACAGACCGTCAGCTAGTAGACGGGTCATCAACCTTCCCGTAGAAACACGCTGAGAAGTTCAGAGGCTTCTGCAGGTCAATGGTGGTGAGTCGACGAACCATCGACATATCGATGGACTGTCGACCCCGACGATATATATATAATCGATATATATATATATATATATATATATATATATGGGTGGAACTTTTATCTCTCCTATATATATATATATATATATATATATTAAAAGGCCATGACTTGGATCATTTGTTATAGCAAAAATCAGAAATTTCGAGAACTTTCAAGCTCTATCTACCCTCTCTATATATCCATACACTTCTTAAGCCAAGTTCAAGTAAGAACCAAGCTTTAAAACCTTAAGCAAGTCCATAGGTGATGATGATCTTTGCTCCTAAGTTAATTTTTATGGTGGTTTTGGGTTGAAACAAAGTTGGGGAGCTAGGGTTCTTCAAGGTTGAGATTTGCGAGCTTGGGAAAAGGAAGTTAGGTAGTTAAGGAGACGCAAAGGTATGTTAAGGCTAATACTTTCTTTCTAAGGTTATTCCCTTAATGTGAACCCATACGTGATATCCATAATGTTTTATTATCTAGAAATGCTAGAAACCCGTAACTCTCAAGGTTCCTATGATATTGTTAATAAGTGTTCTCTATGATGATGATGATAATGATAATAATGATGATTCTATTTCTAGATATCCCAAAGCTTATAGGTTTTATGTCATTGTGACATTATTGAGCTTGTTTGATGATTATGGATTTTACTCATTGTTGTTGATCTCACCTTATGATAATTGTTCTTTCAAGGTGAGATGTAGCGATGATAATGATGATTCCAAACTGATAATCGGAGGTTACCGACCTTACGTCACTCCAATAGGGTTATAGCTTTCATTTGGGCTCTCATGCATGCTTTATATATATATGTATGTATTTTCTCACACCGCACCGCACTGTAATCCGCCGGGCAGGCACATAAAAATGTACACCACTGCAGTGGGCAGGTTATGATGATACCCCAGACGCGGGATGCCCTGGACGTGAGATGATATTATATATGGATAGGGATGCACATTACGCAGCAACATATATATATATATATATGTGTGTGTGTGTGTGTGTGTGTGTGTGTGTGTGTTTGTGTGTGTATGAAACATTTTTTTAAAAAAAGCTAAGCATGCATGACATGCGTCTTAAGAGGCATCCTGATGTACAGGTTATCTCTCTTGTCTCATGTTATTTTTCATATCTTTATTATGTTGTTATTCATGCCTTACATACTCAGTAAATTATTCGTACTGATATCTTTTTGCTTGTGGACGCTGCGTTCATACCTGCAGGTAGGCCGAGAGACAGATCGGATCCTTAAGTGCTTCGTTAGCGACCTCTCAGAAGTGCTCCATTTGTTCTGGAGCTACAATTTAGCCAGTATTATTCTTTTGTGAACATATGGGCATGGCGGGGTCCTGTCCCATCCTTATGATGCTTTGTACTCTTTGTAGAGGCTCGTAGATAGATCTGTATAGCTAAATGTCCTATAACCTTATCGATACATATTGTTGTACATAATTTTTGGTAGCCTTGTTGGTTTACATAGGGCGTGGTTGATGATATACATATGTGTTTTATCTTTGAGTCTATACTCTTAAAGATTATGATATTCATGAGTTACCCATATGGTTTACTTGGGTATGAATAGGAGAAGTATGTTAGGGAGTGCTCGGTAGGTCAACTCCGGGTACCCGTCATGGCCCTCCGGTTGGGTCGTGACAGTAGTCTTTCGTTATTTATGATTTGTGGTCATGTGAGGCCATTGCTGTTGTTATATAGTTTGGCCATTGCTGTTGTTGTATGTTATGGCCCTGTGCGGCATTGTATAGTTTGGCTTGATGTGTGGCAAGTTGGTAGTAGTACATTTACAGAGTAAACTCTTTTGAAAGTTCTGTAACACCTTTGAAAGTTTAACATTCGAGGACGAATGTTCCTAAAGTGGGAAGTATGTTACGCCGAGTAAGTTTTGTACGTTGAGATTCGCCGTATGTTAGTTGCCCTAGTCTTGGACACCAGGGCTATCTTCGAGGTTATAAGTTCATGTTTGGCAAGCCAAGGATTAGAGAATAAGTGAAATGTTCTGTCAAAAGGTTGTTCTGTTTGAGTTATGGACCGTATTTTTAAGATATGGTTCGTATTTTGAGTTATGGACCGTATTTAGTAATGTTTAAATTGACCATAGGAGACTGCTTTGAGGATCGTTAAATACGGACCATATATACGGTCCGTATAAAATTATACGGCCAGTATATTGGTTGTATAATCTTATACGGATCATATATTGAGGCGGTGCGGGTCACTTTTTAATATATATCTCGACTTCCCTTCATTTTTGTTTCATTTCACATAACCCTAACTTCATCTAAGCTCTGAAAAATATCTCCCATCATGTTTAATCATCCCTCAAGTGAAATCAAAGATCCAAAGTGTATTCTAAACCTTGGTTGTGTATCGAATGTTAGTATTGCATCTTGTGGCAGCTTTGGGGAGGACTTAGGAGTGATGTAACTTCTAAATTGAAGTGCTTTTAAGTTGCTTAGGTAAGTTATTACCTCATCTTCATGTTTGTGATATTGTTTGGCCCTTATATAACTTGTTGGATGAAGAAATTATGAAAGGAAAACTCAAATGTGCTAGAACTTGTTGTAAGATTTTTGCGATGTGTTGGACTTGTTCTTGTTGTGATATTAAGATGATTCCATGGTTATGGATAGTATTTGACGTTGATAAAACTTTGTTGAGGTTATACTTTAGCGGATGAGATGAAAGGAAGTGTATATCATAGTTATATATTGGTATATTTGGAGATTGGTTGATGTAAAACCTTGTTGGCTGTTGAAGTGAGTATGAGGAACCTATAAGGGTTTGTTGTTGTTGTTGGTTGCTACTTATCTTGTTGTAAATAAAGACTAAATGGTAAATGTTTCCCGTTTCTTTTCGGAAGCGAGTTATTGTTTGATATGCGTATTATACTAGCGCCATCTAAGTTTATATGTACCTTCCTTGTTATAGGATTGGTGTGCTAGTTGTAATAAGCTTATCGGAGAATTTCTTGAACGACTTGAGGTACGTTAAGGATATTTTCTTTCTCTTGGCATGATCAGACTAAAATAAACGTAACAAACGATACCCATAACAACTCTGCTATTTGGAAGTGTTAGAAGATTATGTTCTTGACCTCCTTACAATAGTGTTGATCTTATTTCATGATTATTGATTCTTCAAGTAAGTTATGTTGATGATGTTACTTCCATAATGATAATCAGAGGTGCAACGAACTTACGTCACTCCGATAAATTTAGATTGTCATCTTATTACTCATGCATTTGAATCTATTTTATGACACCTAGCCGTGTTATAGTTGGTCGGGTATGGAACCTATTATGCACATTACTGTAGTTGGGTACGGTATGATGATGATAGCCCCAAAGTGCGGACATTGCCTCACAGTGTGGCTTATTTACATGTATATGTTTTTAAAGGAAAGCATGCACGTTGTATGCCTACAGAGGCATCCACTTGTTCCGGAGTTGCAATCTAGCTTTTTATGATATTTTTGTCTGCACATGGGTATGGCGGGGACCTGTCCCGACCTTGTTACATTATGTTCTCTAGTAGAGGTTTGTAGACAGTTTAAGATACAGTCAGATATGAGGTGGCCTCCTCGGCCCATATTTTGTTGTATACTTATCCATGGTAGCCTTGTAGGCTTGTACCTTCATGTTCAGTATGTTTATGCATATATATCTTTTGGGCTTGTCCCCTTCAGCTTATCATATCTATGAGTCAGCAGGTTGTCTCGTGGCGGCCCTCGTGGCCCTAAGGCTAGTGGTGTTGGGCAAGTAAGGACGGGTGCCTATCATGGCCCATTCGGTTTGGGTTGTGACTTTACAATTGTTTGTTTCTACTTTTCATGCTTCATAATAAGTGGATAAAGATACAATTCAATAAACAAACCTAATACAAGATATCTAGACTTATGAACAACAGAACATTATACAGTAAAACATTTCCTTCAATCCTTCTTCTTGTAATAGGGAAGTAATCTCAGTTTCTTGAATATTCTTGACAAATCTCTTGATAGCTCAATATTCTAAAGTATCTCTCGGTGGGTGCGCAAACTTCTTCGTAGAAAGACCTGGGTATTTATAATTTGATGCTCCGCAGGTCCGTGAACACCAAACCTTTTCCTAGTCGGTCAATGACACACACGTTGTGTTTGTGTAGTATTTGGATTCTTGCCTTGTTAAGTCTGCTTCTAATACGTGTATAAGGCTTACTAATCATGGCATGACTTGACCTCCAAGTTCTTTCTATAATTCTAAAAATCCTAGTTGTTGTAGGGCTTGCCCTGGAACATGTTCACGAACCTGTTTCATCCACCTTCATCTACATCTGAATCTTTACACTGTTTGAGATGGAACATGTTCTTATACATGTTTCATCATCCCTTTCACATTTATACTTCTGACTTATTCTTGAGTCTACTTTTGGTATGGATAATGGAATATATTGACAGAATTGTTTAGAATCTGTATAGCTCTGTGTGTGCAATTGGTCAATTCACCTTTGATCCTTTTGAGCGGTTCTTCATGCAATGTCTTTGCTTCTAGGTCATTCATCTACTGCACCTGATGACCTGTGATCATTCCTCCTCTGCATCTGATGACTCTTTGATATAAAACATATTTTGCATACTTGTTCTATTTCTTCATTGAACTGCTCCTCCTCCTGAGTCATCTACTCTCCTTTTTGTTGCCTGTTTTGTTCAATTGTTCTATTCATATATCATTCATGCTATACACTGAACATCTCTGTGTGCTTGGCTGGGTCACCTTCTTCACCTCTTTGACTGTTCTTATCTGTATTTGATGGAACGTGTTTGTGGACCCGATTCATGTGCATTGCTTGCAACTGTCTCTTATGATCGATCAAGTCTTTTTAGTAGTTCCATGTGCACCTCATTCTTGCTCATTCAGACATTGGACAATGTTTGGAACATCTACTTTAATCAACCATAGGTCTAGCTCTGTTTAGACCTAGTTTGTCTTTTTCATGGTGTCATGGTCAATCATTGTTCATCTTTTGTCAATCATCAAAACTCATATATTCATTAATTTAGCTAATGCCAACAAGTTCTCCCTTTTTGATGATGACAAACTCTCTATCTTTTCTGTGCTCATTAAACCATGTTTCATCCTGTTCCAAACACTCACAGCTTGGACTTAACTTTAAATTTAATCATGGTAGCATATAAGTCATACAACTTATTAGCATATTTCATTGTTCCCCCTTTTGGCATCATTAAAAACATATTCTCCAATGTCAGTGAATCGTTGATTTTTAGAGCCAGTCACTTAGTTTAATGAGATGAAGATTCAGGTCATATATTGTAGAATACAGATTCATAAGATGCACAAAATTTTACATTAACTTCAACAAGTACAACTCTAGTCCCTTGATTACAATAATATAAGACAGATCTAACAACTTGGAATAGACCGTGGTTAGAGTTGATTCGCTACTCTAGAGCTATGACCTAGGAATTTCAACTTTTTGCGATGGTGGTAGTGGCTTGAATCTGAGGGAGATATATATTTTGTCGACATTTTCCTTCACCATCATTGTTCATCTTTTAATTTAGGTGGAGCTTCTATTTTCCTCCTTCTCTGTCCCCCAATAAGACTCACCATCCTTGTCCACCGGTTTCGTCCTATAGGACCAAGTTCTGAATCTCCCCTTTCTCCTTTCCCGTTCTTCCATGAACCCTATTGTCTTCATTGCTTATTTTTCTCAATTTCTCAAGGACATCAGGTGGGCGTTAGCTTATGGTGTCTAGCAATTCATTTTCTTGATGAAGTATTTGGTCCCTGATTTCTTGTCTTTTTTTCCCTTGTTCTTTGATTTTAGGTTGGTTCCCCCTGTCTATTTGCGACGATGAATTCTCTTTTCCTTTTTAATTTTTCAATCGTATTATACATTCGAATGACAAGAAAGGGTGGGTTGATGAGAGTGAATTCAAGTGTATAATCTGAGCTTATCCCATTAAAAATACAATATTAAACAAAAATTACTATAATCAATACTCAAGTGATGATTAAAAGTATCAAATGTAAGAGAAATAATGACTAAACCCAATCAATAGTGAATTTGTTGTTTCCCAAACTCAATATACAATTTGCATCAGTATATCCTTCTAAAATAGCAGGAAACTTTGAGTATTGAATACACAAATCTTCAGCTTTTTTAAGAAAACCAAGAACCCACCCAATGGCTTTCCAGTGATCAATAATCGGATTGCTAGTAATCTGCTTAATATATTAAATGTAAATACTATGTTTGGTCTTGTGGATTGTGTTGCACAGATAAGACTTTCAATAGCACTTGCATACTCAATTTGAGTCACAACTCTTCATTCAATCTTAATCAACTTGATATTTAGATCAAATAGGGTATTAACCTCATTTATGTTTAATTAAATTTATTTAGCACATTTTTGATGTAATGAGATTGACTCAATACATATCCCCCACTATTTCTTTTAATCCTAAGACCCAATATTATATCAACTTGTCCAAAATCCTTCATCTCGAATGAGGAAAATAGAAACCTCTTCATTTGTATAATTTCATTCATTTAATCATGTACAATTAAAATTTCATCAATATATAAATGAACTAAGACAAAATAATTACTACATGTTTTAGTATAACACATTTATCAGCTATATTATGTCGAAAGCCAAAAGATAAAATTGCTCTATCAAAATTTTCATGCCATTTTTAGGGACCTTTTTTAGTCCATAGAAGACATGACAAGCTTACAGACTTCATGTTCATTTCCCAGTAGAATGAACCCTTGTGTCGTTCCATATAAACATCATCATCGAGATCACCATTTAAGAATGTCTTTTTGACATTTATCTGATGAACTTTTAAATCTTAAATAGATTCTAGTAATTCTAATTGAAGCTATTCGTGCTAAAGGTGCTTATGTATCAAAACAATCAATTCTTTCTTTTGGTCGAAATCTCATAGCTACTAACCTAGCTTTGTGAGTATGTATAATTCCATCTGTAATGATCTGTTTGGTCATTATAGCACTTGTGACCCATTTGACCCCGTTGACCTTTCCCCCAGCCATATTAGTACGATTTCACCCGCAGGGATGGGTGGTACGATTCCCGAGATGATCGAGCGAGTTATATGATGACTTTTGTGAAATTGAGCCTTAAAGGGAAAAAAACATTTGACCAATAGTTGAGTTTTCGGTAAACGGATCTTTTTGAGAAATCTGTCAATTTTGAGAGGTCTGGATTGTCATTTGTGACTTGTGGGATGTTCGGTTCGATTCCCATGACACTTGGGAGCATTTTGGGCTTTTGATTGGAAAGGTAGTATTTGGCTTTTTGGTGTTGACCTGGTCAAATAGACCTCCGTTAGGAATTACAAGACCAGGAGTGAGTCTGTAGCGTGTTTTTATGTGTGAATTCATGTCTCGTTTATATCTGTGGGGTCTCGGGTGATTGTTCGATTTCGGGAGTGTGCTAGTGAAAAACAAAAAATTTCTGGTGTATGGTGTCTACTGTAGCGGCACCAAATCCGCCATAGTAGATCCGCTATAGCGGGGTCTTGGTCCTCTATAGCGAGAAGGTGGTATTCGAGTTGGGTGCCACAGCGGACGATGTGAATCCACTGTGGCAGTGGTGCAATAGCAGTAATGGACCTACTGGCGCGATCCCACAGTAGCGGACTCGATACCACTACAGCGAGGTGATGGGTTCCGGATTCATTAAATGCTCGAATAAAACCCTTAAACACCTATCACTTCATTCATTACTTTCTAAGCATTCTTGAGGGAAATTTGAGAGTTTTAGGTTGATTCTTCCATGTGGTAAGTCTCCTAACCTAGCATTCATTATTTTAACCATTCCTTAGATTGAATCCATGATAGAAATCCATTAAAATCTAAGATATGAAATGGGTTTTTATGATAACTTCTTGAAATGAGCTTTGGTCTTTCTAAATGGAAATTGTTCGTGGGTTTGACTAATCTAATCATGGAAATTGATGATATCATAACTAATAGGCTTGAATCTTCCATTTATGCTGATGAATTTGAATGTTGGAAAATTAGGGTTCATACCCAAATTGGGGGTTTTAACTTAAATCTTGAAATTGACCCATTCTTGAGTTATTTTAGCAATTTATTTGTAGGATTGAACTCCTAGACCGTTAAATTACATATTTCACTTTTGAAAAAATAGTTTTACCCTTGTGGGCCCATTTCTCCCTTTCTCGATACCTGAATTTGATTTGAAAGATAAGTACAGCATTATGAGTGTTGTTCTTCATGATTCCTAATATAGAATTAAAATATGATTAAACTTTGAGTATTTAGAGGCACTGCGAAAGGGCAAAGAAAAGGTGTGATTGTTCGTGATTCCTGCTCGGCTACCGGGCAGGTTACAATTTACCTTATGGTTAGACTCTTGTTAGAGAAGCATATGTAGAGTTAGTGATTGTTGAAGAAAACATGTTATGCCTTCGGGTATGAAGTTGGTATGGATTATTTAAGTTGGTACTATTTTTTTATTATGGCTTGTTGCCTTGTTGTGATCTATTGGCTTGGCGCCACGTTATGATACTAGATTTGATATTGATAGATTCTTGCGAGATGTGTCCATGTGTGGTACCATTGGTATTGATAGATTCTCGTGATATGTGTCCATGTGTGGCACCTTTGATGTTGATAGATTCTTGTGATATGTGCCCATGTGTGGCACCATTGATATTGATAGATTCTCTTGCCATTGATATCATTCATGCATTCATACTCATACATTTGGATCGGGTTGTGCACCGCAACACATAGTATACTTATATTGGATCGGGCTGTGAGCCGCAATAGGTACATGGACTTTGTGGGTCCCCCAAGGGTCATGACTATCGAGGCATGGAGGTATTCCTCCAAGAGCGTGTATGTATCATTACATTGCATATGCATTCATCATTATCATCTCATTTGCACATGTGATCGAATTCGTGGATTGTACTTGTGGTTGTGATTACTTGAGGAATTGTGGAAACTTGGCAGACTTGTGTTTAGATGTTTCACCATAGGCTATGATTCAGTTGTTGATATTTCTGGACTTGTGATACTATTTTTGACTGAGTTGATTGATACTTGATTGTGAGCATGATTATCTTGCAGCCTCTTTCTTTATATATGTTAGATAACTATTGTCAGCCTATGATGCCTACTTATTACATGTTGTTGTACTGATTTTACCTTGTTGCATTCTTTTATGAGTGCAGAGTACGTAACTGGATCAACTTCCTCTTCTCATGGCTAATTTCCCGAGGCATTATTGATCGAGCATCCAGGGTGAGCACATGGATGAATTCGCAGCCCGGATGACTCCTCTCATTTTACTTGTCTTATTCTCTATTCCTGAGATAGTATTTTATTTTGAGACTATGTATTTAGACTTGTTTGTAGTAGTGGCTCTGTACAGCCTTATACCAAATTCCTTGGGATTGATGTTTTATTTTCCGCACTTATTCACTATCCTTATTATTATCTATGTTTGAGACTTATATTTTGGTTGTCTTACCTACTTTATTGTAGTTGTATGATTGTAAGGACACGTTTCATCATTACTTTGACTTCAGGGAAATTCACGAGCTTGACCCCCTTAAAAACACCTCTGAATCTTTACGTCTTAAATAGCTAACTTGATCGGACCATTCATGCGAGTCGAGTGTAAAATATTGAATTTAGGCCACGGGGCCCAGTTATGCGGCCAGCGCTGGTGCCACAGTGGCATGAAGCTTCGCTAAAGTGGAGGTGCAAGATTATTAATAGGCTATCCCAGCGGTGGGGCTACCGCTGAAGCGATGCTGCCACAGTGACCTTTAGATAGCCACAGCGGTTGACGAGAATGCATGTATTAGATGAAATGGAGAATGCATGCATAGGATTTCAGAGATTGGGATGGAAACCTAGGTTGGTACTGTTATGTGATTTATGTGTTCGGACTCGGGCCTATAGACTCTCTAGGTTCATATGTTGGCGTTTCCTTGCGTAATAGGGAAATCTATGTGACTTAGGAGGCTAGTTGTATGGCACTTGTCTTATACATTCTATTGATGAGGATTTCATATATGACGTGCATAATCAAGTCATATATTTATTTATATTGAATCATAATTTGGTACTAAATATGATAATCAAGTTAATGGAACATGGAGTGATTCTATACCAGATACTTAGTGGCTGACCTGATGAGTTAGAAAACGTATTTTATCATATGTTGATGCCATAAGGAATAAAGGGATGATGCGGTGTTGTTGACTCATCTTGATCTACTTACTTGATTCGTTGACCTTTAAGACATTGGTAATTTGTGGTTAGTGATATATCACGGATTTGATATTGCGGTACTTACTCGCTCGATACTGAAATAAGAATGGTGATTCATTGTGGCTTATTGCATGGCCTTACTGTTAATGTTACTTGTGTGCCATGTGTCATACTATTTATGATTACATTAGTTGTTGATATCACATTTCATCGTACATACGCATTTCCTTCATCATATTCATACGCATTTCCATGATAAATTGACATATGCATGGTTCTGGTAGGGATGATGATATGTGAGAGAGTGTAGCCTCCGATGCTTCTACCGGAGAGCGTAAAAGAGAGATAAGTGTTCGTTGCCCAAGTTTCTTGCCGGGAACGATGGAGTGTCTGGTGCTCGAGGCCTTTGCCGGGATCGTGAGAGTATGCTCGTGATCCAAGTCATATTTCGGAGTGAGTGGTACATGGACTTCGCGGGTCCCCCATGGGTCATGATCGTTGAAATGTGGAGTCATTCCATCTAGAACTTGTTGTACAAAGCTACATATGCATTGCATTCATCCTACATACATTATTGCACTGCATTGAATCTTAGTTTCTGTTAGTTGTTTTGATACTACTATGATGTACTGATTCGGAGTACCATACTGAGACCTGGCACAATGGAGCTTAGTTGTTATAACCATAGGCCATGATCTTGAATTACTTATATCGATACTAGTTATCCCTATTGTATATGTTTGGTTTCCTAATTTCAGGCTAATAAGGAATATCGGAATGACGTGATAACTTCCTAATTCTAAGAGTGAATAGTGCAAATGGTTGACTTGTGATACTCTAGCTGATTTGTCAATTGTATGTTAGATGAGTTAGAGGGGAGTATAATGTAAGTTAGGTAAATGAATCCCTAAAAATGAGCTTTATGGAATTTGAACCGTATATTTGTTGAGGCTAGTGGTATGTGGTGTGTCTTTGTTGAATTAGTTGTCAACTATGCTTATTTGTAGATTCTATTACCATTATGTTCTTCTAACCATTGTCGGCCTATGATGCTTACCAGTACTATTGTTGTACTGATACTACTCTTGCTACACCTTTTTTGGGGTGTAGAGTTTTCTAGGATATTAATTGATTGATTTTTTCTGGAAAATGCACGGTGCCATCTTGAAGGCCTCCATCATTCTCATTTCGAGATGGAGACCGAGTCTTAGATTTATAGTTGTATTCAGTATTCAAATCTTAGCCGCTCTTCTACTAATCTAGACCCGGTCATGGGAAAATGAGCGTTGTATTGTTAAATTGTTGTAAACACTCTCTCTCTCTCTCTCTCTCTCTCTCTATATATATATATATATATATATATATATATATATATATATATATCCGTTTTGATTATAATATATCTTGAAAGATAGTGAATTTCGTTCTTTACTTTTTTATGGATTTATTTTGGGTTAAGGGTTCGCCTATCAAGGTGGGAATGATAGGTGCCCGTGCGATCCTAAAATGGGTCGTCACTATGATTGATTCGGAAAGAATTCACCTACCGAGGCGGGAAATGGTAGGGGGCCTGCGCGTTGCCCAATTTGGGACGTGACACCATCAGTATGGTACTTTCTTCATAACACCCACTTACAACCGATTTGTTTAGAAATTGGAGGCAAATCAACAAGTTCACATGTGTGGTTTGATATTGTTAAATCAATTTCATCTTTAATAGCATCTTTACAAAAGGTTTCAACCCTAGAAGTCATAACTTATTTATAAGTGTCAAGATCATTTTCCACTTGAAGAATAATTGGGATTTTTCTCACAACTGTATCTCTATCATCTTCGACAAGATTAAAAAGATACTATTGGGATCGAACTAACAGGGCATCATGCAAAAGGTAATAATTACCCACCTTGAACGATGCAAAGAAATATACTAAAAAGGCATAGTATTTAATATAATTTGGTCAAGGGAACTACATATCGCAAAAACCTAATATAAAAAGAAAATCTTAAATCTTAGGCTGCTTCTTCAGCGTGACAGTGGAGCACTCCTCTCTTACCGGAGTTGCCATCTAGCTTGGCATATGTTTTGATGTTTATGGGTAGGAAGTGGGTCTTCCTATCCCGTCCGCATGTCCAAGAGTGTCGCAGAGGCCATAGACACTTATATTCGGGCCAAAGATGACCCGCTCAATACGTGTTTGGTTAAATAGTTTTATCGGGTAGCCTTGCTCAAGCTTGTATCCCGATTCGCATTTTAGTGATGCATATGTGTATATACTTTCGAGGGCGGTGAACCTCCCGCCTTTATGATACTACCTATCGAGCAGATTATGTTGTGTGCGCCCTTAGGTGGCCCAAAATAAGCATGAGCAGGTATGTTATGTATGTATCGTGGCATCTAGGAGGTCAGCTTCTGGGTGTCCGTCGTAGCCCTTCGGTTGGGTTGTGACACTGACAAACATGAACATTGCAATCATAAGGTATAGTTATTCACTAGTAAGTTGATAACTTGGATAGAATTAAGATTTTGGAGTCCATACGATCGTACAGGATCAATTATTCATGAGAAAGGAGATGGAAGAGGTTACCGCAGATTTACGGAAAGCCTACTATGTAATTGTGGGGTTTCAGGATTGTTGTTTATGAAAAAGGATTAGAATTGGTCACCAGTGTGTGGGAGGACTACGATTGGGTTTGTAAAGGTTCAGAGTCAGTTCGGGTGACCACGGATGATATTCGGGGGGTGGTACATTTTTTCGGATCTAAATTGTTTAAATTGAGCTAGAGAACTATGTTTATTTCCAGAAGGACTTATGGATATTCTAATAAACCATTTCCAAGGATCCAATGGAATTCAATTCAGAATCAAGGTATAATAGGTTACCAATCTTTATCGAGGTATCACAGGATACCGAGGTTTGCGAGCGGACTTGATGATATTTTACGGAGGGTAGCTATTTAAACAGTTATAATGGTTTACGTCGGTATTTGGGGATTGTTTAAGGAGTTGCAAATGGTTGTGGGAAGTCTTTAGAGTGATTGGATGGGTTCCTGTGGATTTAGCTCGGCATGGTAATCAGTAGGTATGCATACAATGTGGTGATTTGAAGATTTGATTAGGCTTTGGCCATGGGTTTTGGCTAAGTGATTTCAACACCGGGTTACGGAACTAATAGACTTAGAACTAGTGCAATCGGCTTGGGGTAAAAAGATCAATTTTGATGGAATTGCTTTGGGTTTTCTTAGGTAAAGCAAGGATTCTTTTCTGACAGAAGGAAGCCATGATTTGGGCTTGTGGCGTGTGTTTGAGCGTTCTAAAATCTTGAAGACGGACGGCCTAGGAAGGTGTAATGACCCGTTTGGCCGTTATTGCACTTTTGACCCATTTACCCTCATTGATCCTTCCTCGAGCCTTATTAGTATGATTTTGACCCGTGGTAAAGGGCGACACTATTCTCGAGGTAATCAGTCAAGTTTTATGTTGACTTATAAGATTTTAGAAACTTAAAGTGAAAAACCTTTGACCGATAATTGACTTTTGAGTAAACAGACCTTTTCTGAAAATCTGTCAATTTCGAGAGGTATGGAGGGTCGATTATGACTTGTTGGGATGTTCAGTTCGATTCCCAAGGCGTTCGGGAGCATTTTGGGTTATTAGTTAGAAAGTTGGTTTTTGATCATTGGGTGTTGACCTAGTCAAATCGACCTCCGTTGGGAATTTTGAGACCATAAGTGAGTCCATAGTGTGTTTATGTATGTTTGCATATCAGGTTTACATTTGGGAGGCCTCGGGTGATTGTCGAGTTTTTGGAAGAAATTAGTGAAAAACCAGAAAGTTCTGGTGTCTGATGTCTCGGCGCGGCCTGGTCTGCTAGCACGAGTTACGTTGATTCCTTAGGAGTCTGCTCCAGCAGACGGTATTCTGCTGGAGCAGATGCACTATGTCGGAAGTAGAACTGCTAGAGGGGATTCATTGTAGCGGATTCTTTCTGCTACGACAGAAAATGCAGAAACAGAATGTTATTTAATGCTAAGTGAAACCCTTCGTTTTCTATTCCTACATTTATTGCTCCTAAGTGTCTTTAAGGTGACTTGAAGGGGTTCTAAGTGGATTCCTCTTGGGTTAAGTCTCTCTAACCTTGATTTCCTTTATTTACCTTTCCTAAGCTTGAATCTATGGTAGAAAATCTAGAGAACTAAAGGAAGTAGATGACTTTTGACCTATACTTTGTTATTTGAATATTAGTCTTCCAATATGAGATAAATTGATGGATTTGACCAATCTAAGCATGGTATTTAATGAATTAGCAACTAGGCTTGAATCTTCCTTTCTAGTTGAGAAATTAAAATATGGACAAGCTAATGTTTATGTTTAAATTGGGGTTTTGCTTTGAATGGTGAAATTGATCAATACTTGAGCTAAATTAGCAATTGTGAAGTAGAATTGAACTTCTAGGATGTTGGGTTACCTACTCCACCTTTGACATACCCGTTTTACCCTTATGGGCCCGTTTCTCCTTTTTTACTTAGTTGATTTTGATTCAAAGGAATGTATAGCAATATGGGTACTTCTCGTTTCTAACTTAGAACTCGATAATGTCTAGACCTTGAGTATTCAGAGGCTCTTCGAAAGAACAAGGATGAGATGTAATTGTTCGTGGCTCCAGCTCGGCAGTGAGGTAGGTTAAAACTTACCTTTTTGGTTAGACTCCACCTAGCGAAGCATATGTAGAGTTAGTTATTGACAGAGAAAGCATGCTAATCCTTCGGGTATGAAGTTGGAATGGATATTCGTAGGTTGGTATTGTTGATGACTTGTGGGCTTGTCGCCTCTTTGTTGTGATTGGGCTTGTTCCCATGTGTGTGGTATTGGACTTTTTACTTAGTTGTCATGTTGTGGTTGTGATACGGTTGTCTCCCACTTTTCTTGACATTATCGTTGATAGAGGACAGAACTTGCTTCGATATTATTATTGTGATATCTGTCCATGTGCGGCACGATTGGAATTTGATATGATTTAACTTGAGACTTATATCATGCATACCATTCATGCACATTCCACATAATTCATTGTTATGAACTGTGGTTTGGTATTAGTAATGCTAAGAGGGAAAGCGAAATATCTGAGGCTTCTTATTACGAGGTTGCTATATGCATATTTCATATGGCATCTCTTGCATATATTATTTGGTGTTACCTATGTGGTCCGAAGGGAAATTGTTTCGTGGCATTGCACAGACATGAGAATAGGATTGTATTGGTAATTTATTTACGAATGTTGTTATGTTTATTCACCCTCATGATTATTGTTGAGTTTGACATTCATGCATGCATTTTATCCTACATTTCTCATGATACTATGATGTGGTTCCAATGGAGAAAGTGAAGGAGGAAAGTCATCTGTGGGCTGTGTGCGGAGTGACTATGGACATACTTGTTATAGTAGCCATCTGTGGGCTGTGTACGAAATGGCTAATGTTATGGAACCATCTCTGGGCTGGGTGCGAAGTTGTTGGTGTTGTGGAGTCATCTCTGGTCTATGTGCGGAGTGACTGGCACATGGACTTCGCAGGTCCGCCATAGGTCATGACTATCGGGATGTGGAGGTTTCCGTCCATAGCATGTTTGTATGATATGAGACAGTTGGCCAGTGCATTTCATTGCATCGCACATGCATTCATATTACTTCCATTCATATCTCTGATCCTAGTTGTTGTATTTGTTGTATTGCATGTTGTGTTTCAGCCTTGATTTCTTGGTTGTTGATTCATTTGAGATGTTGCGTGCTTGTTAATCGCTTACCTATACACTTGATGTGTCACGCCCTACCCCGTAGGCCGCGACTAGTGCCCCAGCTGGGCACCCGCACACACCCATTAACCAGAAACAGCATACAAATTGCTTATACATATACAAAGGTCAGACGTCAGATCATGCCTGGCATACCCAGATCGTATACATACAGAAAAGTGAAACGTCGCCCCAAATCTATCACAAATATATATACTTATCACTGTCACAACTTTCAGCGGATGATAACACACATAAGCCAGCAAGGCTGTCATAATACAGGGGGGACGTCCAAAACACAAATCACGCACGTACATAACCGATCGTTGACTACCCACAACCCACACATATGTGTATACAGACCTCTAAGAGTAATAACAGAATCATATGACGGGACAGGGCCCCGCCGTACCCATGAATAGTCATATACATATACATCGGAAAAGTCTGTACCAATACATAGGCTCCTGAACAAGGGAGCGCTCCAAAATAGCTGAATGGAAATCCTAAGCTGTCGGATCATCACGACGAGTATCTGTACCTGCGGGCATGAAACGCACTTCGAAAAGGGGGTCGGATTTGAATATGTACCGAGTATGCAAAGCAAGAAATACAAGAACAAGATCATAATCGAGCCTGTGAAGTACGTAAAGTAAATGCAACTTTCAAAATACCAAAATACTTACTTATTAAATCACAAATCATGCGTGGGGCTCGGGAATATGGTCGCCCTCCCGTCATTGGCGCCATAACACAGCATAACACCAGAAGATTTCATATCTCGTATCCCCGTCACACATCATAACGCCATAACACAGCATAACACCAAATATAAACGGAACCCGGCCCTCTAGCGAGGAGCTCGGTGAACCGTAACACAGCATAACACTGGAATATAACATAGTGTGCATGACGACATAACCGGCCCGGGAATCGGCGAAAGATATAACAACCATATGCACGAGCAGAGTCGTGGGAGACTATATGCAGTTTAAAACATTTTCAAAAACTCCATAGAATAGTCAAAACTAACTATCATTTAAAACCAAGAGAATAGTCAAATCAAGTTTTCCCCGAATGTCACTCGGGAACATATCAAATGGAACTTTAGAAATCATAGATGCGTATCAAAACCATATGAAGTAGCTTATGGAAGTCAAGAACATAATCGCCATTACAGACTCGATAGGTAAGTAAGTAATCGACGCTCGAGGGTTAAGACGATAGTCATGTTAAGTTCTTTCAAAAGTCGTTAGAACTATACAAAGGAAAGTCATGGACCCACGGACGAGCGTCAACCCAATCCGAGCCCGCCTATGGAAGGTATAGTCATTATACGCTACAGAGCCTTCTACGAGCATATCGAGGCGATCCGGTTCTGTCTACGAAAACTACGGCCCTTTTTTGACATAGAACCCTTTAGGAACAAAACTTTTTATGCAAACTTTGAAATCCTATCATACCAAAGACATAAGGACCATTATTCTAGTACATTACAAATGCCAACATTAAGAAGTGAATACGAATCGTAGACATGCTCGGATCACAAGAATAGAGTTACCCCGAGGCTCGTAGCGTAGCCTACTTACAACTAAGACATGCCAAAAGAAAGAAAGGTTAGGCTTTACATACCTTGTCCGCGTCCTAAGCTAATCCAAACTTAAGTCTCGGCTTCCCAAGATCTACAACAACGTCGTTAGACACCAAACTTTAGTCATAAGCACTTGGAAATCCAATTCTAAGCTAGCACTTTATTTATAAAAATTTGGGCAGCATTTCCCCTGTAAATTCAATAACCCCGAGAATCCAACTCGGCCAAATCTTCAACAACAATACCAACAACCATATTAAAAACATCAACAATTAATTCAAACGCATTCTAACATTAGTAACTCTTTTCTATATAATTCGACGGCATCTCATTTACATTCAAATCACCACATACAATCAAGCCAACTCCAATGCTCATAAATTCAACTACCAATCCGAAACCATTCAAATAAAACTCAAGAACATTTCAAACAATCCACACAACATTCCAAACGGCCCAAAACCAACATACAACATCACCCGAAACCTTCCAAATTCAATAAGAACAACAACAACACATTTCTTTCTTCCAAATTCATAAACTACACCAACATTCCACACATTAACAACATCATTTTCATAAATTCAAGAAACTACCTTAAATCACATTAGCTTTTAAAAACAGCCCACACGATTGCAACTCCAACTTGGATCATTAAACCTTCATTTTCATCATACAATCCACAACAATCAACAACCAAAATACTAAGTAAAATTTGTACATCATAATCTACCAAAAACAGCCCTCACGGCCACACTCCAACACACATTATTTCATGAATTTCATCCATTTCCACACACTACAACACACATAAACCATCCATAACATATGAAAAGAAGATTAAACCTTACCTTTTCCACTTAGTTCTACAACTTGGCTAGGGTTGAGAATTGCAAGAACAAAGGCTTTGCTTGCTCCAACAACTACTTCATGTTAATAAGGACCTTCCAATGAGTTGAAAAGCTAGAAGAAAATAATTTTTCTTGATCAATTTGGAGGGACCAAATTCGGCCAGCCATGGCCGATTGTAGTCCTCTCTTTTCCTCCATATTTCTCCAAGTTTCTGGACTTGTAAAAGATGACTAATAAGACTTGCTTGGTCATCTATTGCATACATATAAGGTTCATCCATGTGTACCATGGCCCACACATGGCTTGGATGAATTAAAATTTGCCAAGCCATGGGTGGGAACCACCCATGCCACACGGCCAAACTTGGCCCCTTTTCATGAAATGTCAACTTTTCATAATTCACTTTTAACCCCAAATTCTGTTTAATATTCCATACCAATAAAATCATAAGCAACTTATGCCTTAAAACAAAATCAAAGGTCAAAAGTCTCAACCTCGTATCCCGAAATATTCTTGTCCTTAACTTTTCATGGTTAGCTCGGAATGTCCCAATGTACAAAATACGGGATATAACATCCTCCCCCCCTTTAGAACATTCGTCCTCGAATGTTAAACTGATCCTACATGGTCTTATAAGCACTTTGGGGGAGTCTCTTTCATGGCTGTCACATACAGTTCATTCACCGATCAACACAACCAATGTAGGAATTTAGATTACCTGTAGACATAGGAAATAAGTAGGGATACGTATTCTTCATCTCTTCCCTGTTATTGCTCCGCCACATTACCTTAACGGAAGCTATGTCTTTAGTACGCAATCTTCTCACCTGGCGATCCAGTATGGCTATAGGCTGCTCCTCATAGGATAACTCCTCTGTCACCTGGATGTCATCTAGGGGAAATACTCTGGAAGGGTCGCCTACACATTTGCGAAGCATTGACACGTGGAAGACTGGATGCACTGCTCCCAATTCAGATGGTAGATCTAATTCATAGGCAACCTTGCCTACCTTACGTACGATCTGACAATTTCCAATATACCTTGGACTGAGCCACCCTTTCTTGCCGACTCCCATAACACCCTTCCTGGGTGACACTTTCAAAAATACTCAATCGCTAATTTGGAGCTCAAAGTGTCGACGTCGACTATCTGTATATGACTTCTGTCGACTCTGGCTGCTAAGAACCATTTCTCGAATGAGTTTCACCTTATCAATAGTTTGCTAAATCCTATCTGGCCAATTAACTTAGTTTCGCCAACATCAACCAGCCAATCGGTGACCTGTACTTCCTGCCATACAGAGCCTCATACCGTGCCATCTGGATGCTAGGATGGTGGCTATTATTATAAGCGAACTCAACAAGTGGCAAATGATCATCTCAGCTACCTCTGAAATCAATAACACAGGTTCGCAACATATCTTCTAGAGTCTGAATGGTACGTTCGGTCTGCTCGTCAGTCTGAGGGTGACATACTGTATCGAGATTCACTTGCGGTTCAAAGGTCAAAGTCATTAGTCCTCACATCCTTGTCACCAGTTACCTTTACATTCCAAGTGCTCACTCAACATGACTTTGTTGCTAGTGGGTATAATGGTTATGTCCCTTAAACTATTCCTCCTAGTTCCTTTCTAGGACTACTTCCATCGGGTTAAAGCATGTATATACGTAATGGTTCTGCACCCTTCGCTATCCTTCACAGTACAGTTACACTTATGGCAACTCACAATTCGAGTTCAAATTAAATCCTCGGGCTCGTGCCTCAACTTTTTCTTTAGCTTTATGCCGCCACTGTTGCTTTCATCTTTATCCCTCAAATCTTACAATACACCCCAAAAGCATAGGGCTACGAAAATTCTTACCCCCTTACGATTCTCTCATAACACAAGTACACGTGCCTTCGATTTCCTTGTATTGGCGATCGTTTCGAACTCTGGCTCCAACCTAATAAATTTCCCCTTCTGGAGCATAAGAACGCCATAATCCCTTTCCAGTCCAATATGTTCTTCCCCGCCCCCCCCCCCCCCCTCTTTATTATGGAGGCCCTAATACATCAGTAGTTTTTAGATATCCATCGTCGTGGTCACTTATCTTGCGAGAGTTAGAAATCTCTCAGCATCGTTGCACGGCCTAATCATTCTTTCCTTTACTTCTCGTTCCTCGTTTGTTCCATGCTACCACACTCTATCCCTCTCACACGCTTACCCTCAAATTTTTATCCAAACAGTGTCGTGATTCGCCCGTCGTCTCTCTTGGAGGCTTTACTCCCTCATGTTTCTTACTCTTTCGTTTTTTCCCGACATTTTGGTCACTTTACCTTCCATCTACTCACTTACTTTCTTTTCCAAACATCATTGTATTAGAACTTCCCAAGCTTAACCTGTGGTGAAAACAGCATCAGCTTGCCTTATAACATTTGTGCCAATTTTTGAGCTTCGTACCCCTGTCCGATTAATGCCTCCCAATATGCCGCAGCGTCGATTGCTGGGACACACATACCCGCTGATATAACCATGTACGGGATATCATATACATACGTCTACATAATTGCTACCATCTTGTTTACAAAATATTTCCAAACGCCATTCATCTTCCCCTGCTTCTAAAGCTGTGATGCACCTTATTCCTTTTTCACTGGTTCAGTCTGCCTCGTCCTATGTGACCTCTTAAGGTTCCTGCCCACTCTGTATACTCTGATTTCTCTTAGACTACCCGAACATCCCATTTGCTTCCTGTGTCTAAATTTATAAGACTTTCAGAACACTTCCCAGGGGGTCACCCATCCTGAAATTTCCCCCACTCCAGCACGCTTAACTTTAGAACTATGACGAAATACGATGCTCTAATGTTAGTATAATCGCGTCCACCTCACCGCATGTGTCACGACCCAACCCCGTAGGCCGTGACTAGCGCCCGAGCTGGGCACCCAAACACACTTATCATACAGAATCACATACGGATGGCTTATACATACACAAATATCAGACACTGTCTCAAATCGTTTCAAACACAAACATATATATCACAGAAGCCGGCAAGGCTATCATATGGCGCAACGGCCCAAAATATACACAAATGCAAGCCGACAAGGCCGCCACGGCGAATGGGATCGCCCAAAGCATATAACGTATGAACACACCTGTACAGAAGTAGGCACAACCCACATATACGTCTACGGACCTCTAAACATAACAATGTAATCATATGACGGGACGGCCCCGCCGTACCCCCGAACAAACAAATACATATGCAACGGACGGATATATACAAAAATGTGAGCTCCGGAATAAAGGGAGCACTCCAAACAGCAGAATAGGTGTCCTACATCGGCGGATCACCAAAGCGTACGTCCGTACTGCGGCATGAAACGCGACCCCCGAAGAAAGGGGTCGCACGAATATGTACTGAGTATGCAAAGCAGAGGATACAGTAAACAGAACTGAGTCATAATCGAAACAGAAGTACAGAAAATAAGTGCAATATCCAAAATACCAAAATGTTTATTTTTAAAATACAAATCATGCATGGGGCTCAGAAAATATGGTCGCCCGCCCGTCAATGGCGCCATAACACAACATACTCCAGAAGATTTCATATCTCCGAAACCCGACATATCACATATCACATATCACGTATACACGGTACCCAATAGCAGAGGAGCTCGGCGAACCGGACACATCATAACACCAAATATACACGGTACCCGGCCCAATAGCAGAGGAGCTCGGCGAACCGGACACATCATACTCCAGAATATCACATAGTGCGCACGATACATAACCGGCCCGGGACTCGGCGAAAGATGCAATAACCATTTGCACGAGCAGAGTAGTGAGTAACCATATGCATAAAATCATTATCATAAACTCAAAAGATAAGTAAACTGATCGTACTTGAAATCGGGATAATAGTCATATCATATTCATTCAAAAGTCATCAGAAGTACATAAAGGAAAGTCGTGGGGCCCACGGATGCGTGTCGACCCAAGTCGGGACCGCCTATTGAAAACATAGTCATCATATGCCATCAAAGCTCCTACGAACATATCGAGCCAATCCGAGCCTTTCTGTGAAAGTTACGGTTGTTCGTAGTTACGGAACTCTTTAAAAACAAAACTTTTTAAGCAACATTTGAAAATCAAATATTCCAAAGACATAAGGGCTAATATTTTATCACATCAAGCATACGAATACCAAGAAACAAATAAGAATCATAGACATGCTCGGATAGCGAGAATAGAATTTCCTCGAGGCTCGTGTCATAGCCTATTTATAACTAAGGCATGCCAAAAAAAGGAAGGGTTGAGCTCTACATACCTCGATCGCTCTCAAAGCTAATCCAAATCAAGCCTATGTCTCGGACTCCCCAAGATCTACATAACATCATTAAATACCAACATTAACTATAAGCATTTAGGAGTTCATTTCCAAACTAGCACTTAATTCTACGAAAATTTTAAAGATTTCCGTAAATGCACAACCCCGAGAATTCAACCCGGCCAAATTCAACAACAACAACACCAACAATCATTCTAGCAACATCAACTATCGATTTGGAACGCATTCGAACATTAATAATTCTTCTCCACATATTCCAACAACATTCCAATTGTTCATTACAATTACATACATACAAACAACATACAATCAAACTAACACTAATGCTCACATATTTGATTACTAATCCAAAACCATTCAAACAACATTCAAGAACTCTTTAAACAATTCACACAATATTTCCAACAATCCAACAAATGCTCCAATTCACCCGAAAACTGTCCCAAACCCGAGAACAACATCCATAACACATTCCTAACTTCCGAATCATGATTTGTACCAACAATCCACACTCTAACAATGTCATTCTCATAAATATAGAAATTACATTAAATGCACAATAACCTCCAAATCAGCCCATAACAATTACAACATCAACTTGAGTCATTAAACTCTTATCGTCAACATAGAATTCATAACGACAACAATCAAAATACTAAATAGAATTGATCCATTCTTGTCATATGACATGACCTATATTCGGCCAACACTGCACATACACATATTGATGATTCCCATCCATTTCTTCACACTACACAACTAAACATGCTACATAGAGTGAATCCATTACTTCAACACAATATCACATGCACACGGCTAGATACCATGCACACGGCCTCAACTCCAACATGCCATATTTCATGAATTTCATCCATTTTTGCATACTACGACATACATAAACCTTCCATAACATATAAAAACAAGATTAAACCTTACATTTCTTCTCAATCTTCACAACTTGGCTAGGGTTAGCAAGGATGAAAATGAATGGTTTAATGATCCAAACAACAACTCCACGTTAACAAGGACCCTTCAATTAGTGGGTTTGCTAGGATGAAATAATTTTGTGATGGCTAAATTTGACCTTCAATTTTTTGGAGCTTGGCCAAATGGCCTTGGTGTTGTTCTTCAAGTTCTTGATTTTTTTCTAAGTGTGGAATGAAGAAAGATGACTTAGTAGTCATCTTTTATGCTCACACATGAATTATACAAGTGTCCATGGCCCACACATGGGTTGGACCAATTAAATTTGGCCACAAAATGTGTGGGGGCCATCTCCAAACCACACGGCCAAATGGGGCAATTTTCAATAATTTCCAACTTCTCAATATTTCACTTTTAGCCCCAAATTTTCCTAAATGTTCCATGCCAACAAATTCATGAACAACTTATGTCTTAAAACAAAATCGAAGGTCAAAAGTCTTGACTTCGTATCCCGGAATGGTCTTGTCCCTAACTTATCATAGTTAACCCGGATTGTCCCAATGTACAAAATACGGGATATAACAGCATGACCTTCATCACCTAATCTGGAGTAAATTGAAGTCTTAACAGATTTCAAGACGTCCTCATAACACATCGCCCGCCGAATCGGAAAAGGTCTCTTACTCCAATCAATAATTATTTAATACTTGTAGGCATTCCAAATTCTCAGTTAGGTGGCACTTATATTCCAACGATAAGTGTCCAAAGTTCTCTTGAAATAGTATCTTTATCGCCATCTATATCATCTGCTTCTTTTGATGAAATCATATTGCACCACCGGTTCCTTAAGCCTACCGTCTTTGTCGCTTAGAGATTCCATTATTTTCGAGGTGAAGTCGTGTGTACGTAGTATCCCTTTATGCTTTACGCCTTTTTATCCTTACTATGTACCCAACACAGGCTCCTAACTTACTCAAAAACATATCAAGTTCGTCTCCATATTAGTCTTGTCTTATCACCATGTCGTCGCACTGTACCTTTAAATTCATAACTATGTATTCCCTTTTCGTTCCATATTCGTACTCATTTAATTACGTCTATCTTTGGTGCTTCCTTTAGTATCCCCTTACCATATTTCTCCAGTCTATGTCCATCCTTCTTTTCTGCACACGAGGAATTTTATAATACCTCTATGTCCTTCGAAAAATACTACTCCTACATAATCCCTTTCTCATTTTCAAATCATATTCTGTTCCTCCCTATTTGTTCTTATCATACCAATCATTTCCTAGCACTCATCCTACCTCGTGGCTCATCTTTCTATAGTTTGGCCTTTCACAGTTCCGTCACTGATATTACTCGTGTTCTTGGATATACATGTCATAATCTATTACTGCGCTGTTATCTCGCCCGCTTTTCTTTTCATCTCTTTTTCCCAATTAACCCCTTTTTTTCTTTTTGTGCTCGCTACCATTTCCGTTATCTCACAATCTCTATCCTGAACTTTCCCTATAGAAGAACTTCATAAACCCCTCTCTTCTTCTCTTTTTTTTTTTGATCCATAGCTCACCTTTATACTTTAGTCACATAGATCACGTCATATCTTTTGGTCACTTCTTCGCTAGGCTTTACTCATTTTCATAACAATCCTTATTATGTTCACATAATATCCTATTCGTAATCAATCTTATAGTGTAACACTTCTTAACCTTTTACTCTTTCTGGTCAATCTTATCCTTAATATCTCACCAGCTGTCTTATCAATACTTTCATATCCGTCGCAATTCTTTTTCCTCTGTATTCTTGTCTCAATCATACTATTATTTCTTCTAATTATAAACTCGTCATAATCTATCCCTGCTTATCAATTCAGTTGGTACCTTAATATAACGCTCTATCAAGATTTACCAACCTCTTCTAAATCATCTCTTAATATCACAAGCCCTTTTCAAATTCTTTTACCATATCGATATCGACCTCCTAATTACTATTACCATCAATCCAGCCATTAACTTATTTCTCAAGGTCAGCCGTACTTGCAACTTAGTCAAATCCTATCCTTACTATTGACATGACCTTTCAAGGCATATCACAAACCCATATCTCATCCTCTCTTTTATTTCGGAAAATTCGATAGTAGTTTCCTCTATATTTCTTACTGTTCTCAAACACCGCACGCAGAAATACCAATAATGCCTCACAGGGCCAGCATATATATATATATATATCATATCATATCACAGCCACACAGAGCTCCCAATATCAACAACAATATGAAAATGATGGACTTACCTCATATGTCCAACTCGAACTGCACCTATTACCTTTGCCTGTCCATTTTTTTCCCTTCCAATTTTTAACTTTACATTTCAATCGTACCTCAATACCGTACCTGACATATATCTTTCGTGCCTTTACTCACGCGCGCTTTGTAACTTCCAACATCGTCAATCACTTTCTTCCGTCGATGTCGTCCTTCCGCCTAAAATCAAAGGTTAGTACGAGGAATCTCATTTCCTATGACTTGGCTCTATCGCACGATCTTAGATACGAAAGAAAGGTAACATCCTAAATGCCCGTAGCCTCCTCGTTTATAGGTGCGGCGCACAACACACCGATAAACAAGACTCTACTAGACACGGTCCGTAGACACTCCGAGGACGAATCGGCTCGATACCACTTTTGTCACGACCCAACCCCGTAGCCGTGATAAAGTTCCGAGCTGGACACTCATACACACCTATTAACCATAATCAGCAAACTAATAACTTATACATATACAAAGGTAAGACGTCGTCTCCAAATTATCGCATATACATAGATATATCACAGTCACTTGTCCCTGAGAAGTTACCACTTTCAACAGATAATAACGCACATAAGCCGGCAAGGCTATCATAACATGAAGTATCCCAAAACATATATATACGAAAGCCGATAAGGTGCCGCTACCACAACGGGACCGCCCAAAACATAAATCATACGGACACAACCGAATAGTAACTATTCACAACCCACACATACGTCTACGCACTCTAAGAGTAACAACAAGATTATATGACGGGACAAGGCTCCCGCCGTACCCCCGGATGAACATATATATACACAAGAGGATCCGTACCAAAATCTAGGCTCCGGAACAAGCGAGCACTCCAAGACAAACGAATGGAAACCCTAAGCTCGGCGGATCACCAAAACGAGTATCCGTACCGCGGGCATGAAACGCACTTCGAAGAAAGGGGGGTCAAGGAATATGCATCGATCATATAAAGCATGAGATACAAGAAATTAGATCATACCGAAATAAATATATAGAAAATTAGTACAATAACTCCGAAAACCATAAGGCTTGCCTCTGAAACATAAATCATGCGTGTCAATATCATACCCAGCCCATTATGGGACTGAGTGACATAAGTAAATAATCATCATGTACATATGCATATATATAACGTGTCCCGGCCCTCTAGTGAGGGATTCGGTGAATAGAATCATCATATGCCATCCTGGTCGCCATCCCCGTATCATCATGTCATCATATCATCATATACATCTACATATAACATGTCCCGGCCCTCTAGTGAGGGACTCGTGAATAATGCAAAGGAGTTGTGCACGAATACGTGTCCCCGGCCCGGACTCGTTGAAAGAAGTAATAACAAATAAGCACGGCAAGTAATAGTGAGAAACCGTATGCATATAAATCATCATTCCAGACTCAATAGATACGTAAACTGATCAACGCTCGAGGGTCGAACGATAGTCATGTTAAGTTCTTTCTAATGTCATTAGAACTATATTAAAGAGAGTCTCAGGGGTCGTAGACATGTATCAAACCAATCTGAGCCCGCCCATGAAAGTTACGGGCATTATTCGTTATGGAATCTTCTACGAACGTATCAAACCAATCCGAGACCGCCTATGAAAGTTAGAGACATTATTCATTATAGAACCCCTTTAGGAATAGGGACTCTTTATGCTTTATTCACTATCCAATCATACAACAGGCTCGAAGGCCATAGCTCGACTATACTAAGTATGCTAACATCAAGAAGTGAATAAGAATCGTAAACAAGCTCGGAACTAAAGAATAGAGTTACCCCAAGGTTCGTATCGTATCTTACTTACATCTAGGACATGCCAAAAGAAAGAAAGAGCGGTTAGGCTTTACATACCTGGAAGACAAATTCTCGACTTTCGACCTATTTCCTGTCTTGCAATTCGCTTAAGAATTATTCGTGGCCTCGTAATCTACATATAGAACCATCCATAATATCGTTAGGATCATCATCATACGCTAGTCTTAAACACTTAATGAAAGTCCTTTAAATTTCGTCGAAATTCGGGCAAAAGATTTCCGTTCACGTGCCAGCCCGAAATTCCAATTCAACAACCAACAACATCAACAACAAAACCAATAGTAATAACATCATTTCCAACACCAACATATGCCATAAAACAGCCCACAATCGTTTTCTAAATTTCAAACCAACCAACTTGGAATACGACTAATTAATAACTTTATTTCTGCAAAGAAGTCGAAATTAATACTAACAACATCAATAACAACATTCTCAACATCCTACAAGAAAAATATATTTATTTCCATCCAAATTTCTCTTCAACCCTCAATCCATAATCCAACAACATTAACACAACAAACTATAACTCTATTCTTGCATTTATTCCTTAATCAAACTTAATAAAAAGAGGGATTTGAAGATTCATACCTTGCTTTTATTAAAGTAGCAAAATCTTCAACATTTCCTTGTTCCCATGCTCCTCTAACTCCAAACGAAATTATATTCGTGACTATGCGTTGCCCGGACTCCGATTAGCACTTCGTAGCTTGAAATTTCACTCAAAATCCTCAATTTTTTTGTGACGAGAGGCCCTTTTTATGGCTGAATTTTCTGGAAATTTTTGGAACATTTTGGATGCAAAAAATGGTGTTTTAACCCTTTTTATAGGGGCTGAGGGGGGCACCGTAGCAGCATATCGGAGCGGTGCCGTAGAAAAGATCGTAGCGCACCGCGTAAACGTCGTTTCCGCGTCATCCGCTCAGTTTGTAACATCTATAATTCTCTACTCCGATGTCCTATCAATGAACGATTTGTTGCATTAGAAACTAGACTTTTAACTTCATTTTAGGCTTTTAAAACATCTTAAAACTCCACATATACTATGAGATATGCGCCTCCAAAGTTGACTAAAAATTCGCCCAAAGATTTTTCAAATTTTCGTCGAACTTGTTTTCTTCACTCTACTCGATCTCAAAATATTCCGAAACTCTCCATACATGATATTTGTCATTCATTATACTAATAATGGCCATGTTCTCGTGTTTCAAAATACTCTTCCCCGATTACGACTTACGAGGTCGTAATTCACCCTTTTTCTTCGTTGTTACATACTTTCCATGGCTTGTGCCTTTCAAAACATCATGGGACGTCTCCGACACTCCATTACTACGATGAGGTACATGTCATACTATGCTCTAAAAACGCGGGGTATAACAGTTTCTAAGCCTCCGTACTTGCTTATCTAATATGGCAATGGGTTTTTCATCATAAGCTAACTTTTCTGTCACTAAAACATCATTTACTTAGGCGATCCTAGTAGGATCTCCAACACATTTACGAAGCATCAAGACATGGAAAACTGGATGAACTGACTCCAAATCGGGAGGTAGATCTAATTCGTAAGCCACTTTGCCTACTTTGCGCACAACTTCATAAGGCCTAATGTACCGGGGACTTAACTTCCCCTTTCTGCCAAATCTCATAACGCCCTTCATTGGCGACACTTTCAAGAATACCCAATATTTAACTTGGAACTCTAATTCCCTTTGACGATTATCCGCATAGGACTTTTGACGACTTTGGGCTGCTAACAACCGATCTTGTATGAGCTTAACTTTCTCTATGGCTTCGGGATCAAGTCCGGCCCTATCAATTTAGCCTCTCCCCGTTTCAAACCACCCAATTGGGGATCTACACTTTCGCCCATATAAAGCCCTCATACGGTGCCATTTGAATGCTAGAATGATAACTATTATTATAAGCAAACTCAATGAGTGGCAAATGATCATCCCAATTTCCTCCAAAATCTAACATACATGCCCGTAACATATCCTCAAGAGTCTGAATGGTACGTTCAGCTTGTCCATCAGTCTGTGGATGAAATGTCGTGCTAAGGCTCACATGAGTCCCCAAACCCTCTTGGAAGGACTTCCGTAAATTTGCCTATAACCGAGTACCTCTATAGAGATAATAGATATCGGAACACCATGAAGTCGCACTATCTCTTTAACATAGAGCTTTGCATAATCTTTCGCTACATACATCGCTTTGACCGGTAAGAAATGAGCCGACTTGGTGAGTCTATCCACAATCACCCATATGGAATCATACTTGCGTCGAGAACGGGTGGCAAGCTCCGTAATAAAGTCCATGTTAATTACTTCCCACTTCCAAGTTGGGATATCTATAGCTTGCAGCAATCCGCCCGGTTTCTGATGCTCGATTTTCACTTGTTGACAATTGGGACATTGAGCTACGAATTTCGCTATATCTTTCTTCATCCTATTCCACCAATACATAGATTTAAGATCATTATACATTTTCGTTGTCTCTAGGTGATAGAATAACGGGAACAACGAGCTTCTTCAATATTTGGTGGCGTAAACCTCGCCACATTGGGAACACATAACCTCGGCTTTCGACATCGGAGAACTCCTCGTCTCCGTAATCTCAAATGATGACTCCTCTTCTCGAGGGAGTGTATCTCTGTAATGCACTAGCATGGGATCTTCGTATTGTCGCTCTTTCACTTCCACCGCTAGCGACGAAACTGCTGAATTTTGAATGGTAGTTCCCCTGCTACCTGAGTCCACTACTCGAACACCTAGGCTAGCTAACTGTTGGAGCTCGCGAGTCATTTCTCTTCTCTCTGATTGTACATCACATAAACTTCCCATAGATCTACGGCTAAGAGCATCAGCCACAACATTTGCCTTTCCTAGGTGATATGTAATATCAACATCATAATCTTTTAACAATTCCAACCATCGTCGTTGCCGCAAATTCAACTCTTTTGCTTGAAGATATACTGAAGGCTCTTATGATCGTGTAAACAACTACATTGTGAACACCATATAAATAATGTCTCCATATCTTTTACGACGAATCACCAGCAGCCAATTCAAGATCATGGGTTGGATAATTCTTTTCATGTTTTCGTAATTGCCTTGAAGCATATGCAATCACCTTGCCATGTTTCATCAAAACACAGCCTAGCCCAATGCCTGAAGCATCACGATAAACAACATAACTTTCCGATCCCTCTGGAAGTGTTAGGACTGGTGCAGAAGTCAATCTATCTTTTAGCTCTTGGAAACTACGTTCACAAATATCTGTCCATTGAAACTTAGCTGATTTCTGAGTCAGCCATGTGAGTGGTGCAGATATAGAAGCAAAAATTTCAACAAACCTTCTGTAATATCCTGCTAAGACCAAAAAGCTACGAACCTTCTTAGGAGTTGTGGGCCTTGGCCAAGTCTTCACGGCCTCAATCTTTTGGCTATCTACTCGAATACCATCGGCTGAAACAATGTGCCCCAAAAATGTCACTGAGTTCAACCAGAACTCACACTTGGAGAATTTCGCAAACAACTCTCGAGTTTGAAGAACTCTAAGAACAATACGCAAATGATCCGCATGTTCTGCCTCGGATCTAGAATACACCAAGATATCGTCAATGAATACAATCACAAACAAATCTAGAAAGGGCCTGAACACATCATTCATTAAATCCATAAACACTGCCGGTGCATTAGTTAGCCCAAATGATATTTACTCGAAACTCAAAATGGCCATACCTTGTTCTAAAGGCTGTCTTAGGGATATCTTTCTCCCTAACTCTCACTTGATGATACCCGGATCTCAAGTCTATCTTGGAAAACCATTTGGCACCTTGTAACTGATCAAATAAGTTATCAATCCTCGGAAGAGGATATTTATTCTTAATCGTCACCTTGTTCAATTGTCAATAATCAATGCACATTCTCAAGGAGCCATCTTTATTTCGAACAAACAATACGGGTGCTACCCACGGGGATGAATTAGGCCTAATAAAGCCTTTCTCGAGCAAGTCTTTCAATTGCTCCTTCAACTCTTTCAGTTCTGCGGGAGCCATTCTATAAGGAGGAATAGATATAGGCTTAGTGTCCGGCAACACATCAATAGCAAAATCAATCTCCCGCTCGGGAGGAAGGCCTGGAAACTCTTCCGGGAACACATCCGGAAATTCATTCACTACGGGAACTGACTGAAGAGTCAGTGGTTCAGCTTCTACATCTTGAACTCGCACAGATGATAAATACAGCCTTTCGTAATCATTTTCCTTGCCTTTAGATAGGAAATAAACCAACCCTTTGGCGATGCCGTATTTCCTTTCCATTCTAAAACTGGTTCTCCCGGAAATTGGAAGCGAACTATTTTCATTCTACAATCAACATTGGCGCAGCAAGAAGCCAACCAATCCATGCCCAAAATGACATCCAAATCCACCATTCTTAAATCATACAAGTCAATCATAGTACGGAATCATAGTACGGCGATTACAAATCACAATTACACAATTTCTATATACTCGGCTAGCTATTACCGACTCACAAACGGGTGTAGACACCTCAAAAGGTTTAATCGACTCCTGTTTGATTCTAAACCAACCCGCAATATACAGAGTAACATATGACAACGTGGAGCCAGGATCTATCAAAGCATATACATCATGAGAAAGTACTGATAATATACCTGTGACAACATCAGAGAAGACTCAAGATCAAGGCGTCCAGCCAAAGCATAAACACGGCATCGAGGACCGCTAGAACCGGGACTCTCCCCCCGCTCTACCATGGCCGACCGGCGCATGTGAACCGGCCCCATAGGGCGATAGATGCCAAGATCCGGCTACTGACCCTGAAGGCTGGGTCCTACCTCTGCCACTAACTGAGGGGCAATCTCGCATAATATGGCCTGGTCAGCTACATGAATAGAAACCCTCGGAGCCCAATCTGCACTGACCGCAATGTAACTTCCCACACTGGGAGCATCGCGGTACGGGTGGCCTCGCCTGACCCGAATCACCTCTAAATCGAGATCCCGAAAAGCTTCCGACTCACGATCGGATGAGTAGATCTATCAAATTTCTGGCCGAATACCGTGGAGGCGCACTAGTCACAGAATAGCCCGAATGTCTGTAAGATCGCACGTTCGTGCCCACCTCTGTGCTCACTCATTGGACCCGAAGATCTGGCCCTCTTGCTATGCCCCCTATCATGCTCACGCTCACTTCTTTGTTGTTGTAAGCTTTCTTCTAAATTTTGAGCATGGGCTTGGATGTGTGCAATATCCATATTGTCCTGAAGGGACGCGGTCAAGCATCTATCCATCAAATGTGGCCCTAGGCCTTTCACAAACCTGTGCACTTGATCACCCATATCCGCTACCATGGCCGAAGCATACCTAGCCAAGGAATTGAAGCGGAGACTATACTTGTGAGCACTCATTCTCCCTTGTCTCAAATTTAGAATTTATCACTCTAGCTCACGAACTTCTGGGTAACAATGTCATCTGAGGAATGCATCCACAAATTCTTACCATACCGGGGGACAGTGCATTTGCTCCCCGTGAAGCCATCCAAACCGTGTGCCAATGAACCGCAACATCCCTCAATCTATAGACGCTTAGCTCCACCGATTCGGTGTCCAAATCATGTATCAACCGAAGCGTCCTCAACATACCATCGATGAAATTTTGGGGGTCCTCATCTGGCTTTGATCCAAAGAATTCTGGAGGCTTCAAACTAATGAAGTCACGGGCTCCTTGCACTAACACCCCTATCACCTCGCTCCGTGCTTTGCCCCTCTCGAGTCCGGTATGCAACCAATCGAGTCAAACGATTAGTGGCCATTCTTTCACATCTTGGCCGGCGGATCCTAAGGGAGGAGCCTGAGGTGCCGGGAGCTCTGGCCGAGGCTCCCTCACGCTCCTCTAATATAGACCTACCAAGGCTCAGGGTTGTTCGTACCCAACTGCAGTGGTGCGCGCGCATCTTCATATATAGATATACATATATACATATTCACTATATTCTACCCGGCCATATAAGATCGAGGTTCACAATAGCCTCTCATGAGCACACATACATATAAGCTCATATTTATCTTTAGCCTTTTTACTATCGTCATTCATTACTTTCTATCTTTAGAGGGTTACTCGTCGTATAAGAAACTTAGTACAATCGTATCATATTAGGCATCATAAGCTTCGTTTTCTGGTGAGATAGGATCATTGGAGAATATCGTATACTCATAGAGGAATACATATATGTTTGGCCAAGGAACCATGCCTTATGAAAGAAGGGTTAGCCTTACATACCTTTCCGTGCAACTATTCTATCACTTGTACGTTCTCCTTCAAGGTTCGCGTTCTACCTTCATTGAAGTGTATACTCATATTAGATAAATCGATATTTAGCATTCATGACTAATTCTAGTAGAAAACCTGGACAGCATCTCCTTTATTCGTACAACTTCCTCCATATCATATATCAACTCCCAAACATCAATAATAACATTCACAATATCATCACAATAGCCTTTAGTCAACTACATTAGCCTTACTTCTCAATTCACTTCAAATCATCCATAACCATAGACATATCACAATATCACGTTCATTCACATACAATGTCGATTCCATACTCTCAATATCATTTATAACATGATTATATTCACAACGTATCAAGAATCATAACTCATTCCAAACATCTATTCAAAAGTGACACTATTCCCACATTCATGACCCATTTCTATATTCTTTTGCAATCCATGTGTTTCAACTTTCAAATACCTTAAATAACATGGAGATGTCATAAAACTTACCTTATAAGGTGTAGGATTGAACCTTGGGTGCAAATAATTTCACCCGAGAAAACCCCAGTTTTTCCTTCACTTGAATTCCTTGCTTTTGATGAACTTTAATGGGTTTTCTTACTTGGATTCACTTGGTTTGATGATAAGAACCTTTGATTTCCCTTGGATTCTTGTTCATGAAATATATGTAATGCTCTATAGGCTTTAGAGAGGAGTGGAGAAGTGTTGGAAATGAAATAATGAAGTTGGAATCACATTTAAGGACTTAGAACATTTCAGCCCGTCGGGACTTCCACGGATTGTTCCACGGTTCGTGGAACATAATGTTGTCCGTGGAACTGGTCGTGGTTCATGACCAGCCAGCCACCATCTCTTCTGGCAGTTCCATGGACCCATCCACGGTCCGTGGATCATGGTGCTGTCCGTGGAACATGGTCGTGGAACTCACAGTTCCACCGAAGTTGTTCCCGTCGCCTCGTTTGATCTCCAATCCTTATGGAACCTTCTTAGCACTTGTTTATCACTTCATTAACAATCTAAGGGGCATTACAACTCTTCCCCAAACATCATTAAGTTGTCATCAACTTGCTACTCATAAATCCTTTCCGATACTTATCGTATACATTGCCTTCTCTTGGCAACTTTCTCGTCTAACGTCGAATGTCTTTAAAATCTCATTTAGATTCATCAAATGCTATTTCTTACTTATTGAAACATCATATACTTCGTGCTCTTCATTAGCCTATTTACTGTGCATCAATGGAAAATTTTTCGAGGTGTAACAGTATTGATGCAGCACGGTAAATCATTGCCTATGCTTCCCGACAGTTGCGAAAACATGAAAAGAACTATCCGACCCATGATGTCGAATTGGTTGCGGTTATTCATGAGCTAAAAATGTGGAGGCATTACTTATATGGTGTACATGTTTCTATTTATACAAATCACAAAAGTCTCGAATATATTTTCAAGCAGAAGGAGTTAAATCTACGATAGAGGCGGTGGTTAGAATTATAAAAATTATGATGTGAGTATTTTATATCATCCTAGAAAGGCGAATGTAGTAACTGATGCACTTAGCCACAAATCAATAGGTAGTCTATGTGAGATTCCTCTGGAGAAGAAAGAATTAATCTGTGAGCTTCACCAGCTAGCTAGCCTAGGAGTTCGTCTAATTGATTCAGGCGATGTAGGAGTTGGTATTCATAACCCAGCTGTTTCATCCTTAGATATGGAGGTGAGAGAGCACCAATATGAAGATCCCCAGCTGAGTCACTATAGAGATACATTTCCTGAGAAAGAGAAGTCGCCATTTGAAGTTTCAAGAGATGGAGTTCTTAGGTACCGAGATAGGCTATGTGTTCCAAATGTTGCAGGACTACATCGTCGGATCCTAGAAGAACCTCATTACTCTCGATATTCCATTCACCCAGGAGTGAAAAAGATGTATCACGATCTCAAGTTAATGTATTGGTGGGATGGAATGAAGAAAAACATAGCAGAATTTGTAGCTCAATGTCCTAATTGCCAACAAGTGAAAATTGAGCATCAAAAGCCAGAGGATTATCATAAGCATGGAAATTCCACCGGGATACAGCCGGAAGTGATCAACATGGATTTCATTGTAGGTTTGCTCGCTTCTCCCGACATAAGTATGACTCCATATGGGTGATTGTTGACAGACTCACGAAATCAGCTCATTTTCTTCCAGTCAGGACAACATATTTAGCAGAAGATTATGCAAGGTTGTATCTTAAGGAGATAGTGTGACTTCATGGTGTCCCGATATCTATTATCACAGACTGAGGAGCACAATTTACCGTTAAATTCTGGAAGTCTTTCCAAGAAGGTTTGGGAACTCAAGTGAGGCTTAGCACAGCATTTCACCCTCAGATAGATGGACAAGCAGAACGCACCATTCATGTTACGACCCAACCCCGTGGGCCGTGACTAGTACCCGAATTGGGCACCCAAACACAATCACTAATCCGAGTCGCAAACAGATGGCTTATATAGACATAAATATCAAACGCTGTCTCAGAATATATCAAACTGATGCAAACACATCTCAAACGCAACCATATATATATATATATATATATATCAAAGTGTTATCAAATGGCGCAATGCCCAAAACGTATACAAATGCAAGCCGACGAGGTCGCTACGGCATAACGGGGATCGCCTTAACATATATCATGCAAACACAACTGTACGTAATGGGCATAACCCACATACATATCCACGTACCACTAGACAGACAAACGGAATCATAAGACGGATTGTGGCCCCGCCGTACCCCCGAACAAATATATACAAATGCAACGAACGAATATATACCAAAAGTAGGCTCCTAATGCGGTGGGGAGCACTCCAAATAGCAGGGTGTCCTAAACCTGTGTGGATCACCAACCGTACGTCCGTACCGCGGGCATGAAACGCCCCCGAAGAAAGGGGTCAATACGAAATATGTACCGAGTATGCAAAGCGTAAAATGTAATATACAACCGAGTCATAAACGAAATAGAGGTACGGTAAAGTAAATGCATCTCCAAAATATCAAAATGTTACTTTAAAAAAATACGAATCATGCATAGGCACAGAAATATGGTCGCCACCGTCGATGGCGCCATAACACAAGATAACACCGTAAAGTTTCAAATCTCCGTATCCCCGTCACATATCAAACACAACATAACGCCATACACAAGATAACACCAAATATAAGCGGAACCCGCCCTCGAGCGAGGGACTCGGCGAACTATAATCACAAGATAACACCGTAGTATATCATAATGCGCACGACAATGTCGAACCGGCCCGGACCGGCGAAAGATATACTCCGGAATGCACGAGCGGAGTCGTGAGGAATCATATGCATAAAATCCTTGTCATAAATCCAAAAGATAAGTAAAATAGTCATAATTGAAATGAATAATAATTACAACATTTTCTTTCAAAAGTTATCGAAATCACATAAAGGAGCGTTGCGGGACCCACGGACGAGTATAGACCCGAGCTGGGCCCGCTTATGGAAAATATACTCGTCTAACATCATACAACCTTCTACGAAAATCTCAAGGCAATCCGAGCTTTTCTTTGAGAGTTATGGGCGTTCGTAGTTTTCGAATGGTTAAAGAATAAATTCTTTTAGAAATCAAACTTTCATGCAACCTTTACAAATCAAGAATTCCAAGAACATAGGATCAATATTTCATAACATCAACATATGAATATCAAGAAACAAATGCGTATCATAGACATACTCGGATTGCGAGAGTAGAGTTTTCCCGAAGTTCGTGTCATAGCCTATGTTTAACTAAGGCATGCCAAAGAAAGAAGGTTACTTTACATACCTCAAACGCTCTCCAATGAAATCCAAACTCAAGCTAAATCCAACCTACGTCTCGGGCTGCCCAAGGTCTACAATTAAGCCATAATATGCCAAACATTAGATATAGCCATTTTGGGCATTTAATTCAAAATTTGCCCTTAATTCTACAGAAATTTGGGCAGCATTTCCCCTGTAAATAGGCCACCCCGAGAATTTAACTCGGCCAAATCAACAACAACAACAACAACAACCAACCTAGCAACATCAAAAACCAATACGAAAGGCAATACAAAAATAATAGCTCCCTTTTCCATCATTCAACAACATTCATAAATTCAATTCAACGGCTTACCTTCAAGCCAACATCGACGCTTATACATTCAAATACTAACCCGAATCCATACCAACAATATTTAAAGACATTCTAAGCAATTCATACAACATTTCCAACAATCCAAAAATTGCTCCACTCAACCCGAAATCAGCCCCCAAACCCGAGAACCTCACTTTACACATTCCTCATTTTCAAATCATGATTTGTATCCACAATTCACATTCTAGCAAAGCTAGTTTTACCAACATACAAATTACATTAAATGTACAATAGCCTCCAAATCAGTCCGCAACAACTACAACATCAATTTGAGTCATTAAACATTCATTTCCAACATAGAATTCATAACGACGACGACTAAAACATTAAGCGACATTAACTCATTTCTTGTTACATGAATGGTCTACATTCGGCCAACACACAACATAAACATATATGGATGATTCTCAATCATTTCTTCACACTACAATGATCACGACATGCTAACCAAGCTTTAATTCATAGCTCCAACACCACACAACACACACACACCCTACACGGCTAAAACACCACACACACAACTCACTTCCAACATGCCTTATTTCATGATATCCATCCATTTTAACATACTACAACACACATACAACCTTTATAACACATAAAACATAATCAATTCTTACCTTTCCTCTTCAATTCCACAATAGGCTAGGGTTTCCAAGGATGAAAAATAATGGGTTGATCGCTCCAACGACACCTCCACGCTACTTAGGGACCTCAATATAGCGGTTTTGCATCAACAAAATAATTTTGGAAGGGTTAGAAATGGGACTTGATTTTTCTTTATGTTGGCCGAGAGCCTCACTTCTTCAACTTCTTGTTCTATCTCTTTTTTTTTTGTCTAAGTGTTGAAAGGAAAATGAAGACTAGAAGTCATCTTTTGCCATTATATGAAGTGAATTATTGTCCCTTGGCCCACATTAATGTGTTGGAGCAATTAAAAGATGACACAAAAATTGTGTGGGAGCCATCTCCCACTCACACGGCCAAGGCCTCAATTTGCATGATTTTCAAGTTTCCATTTATATCACTTTTGGTCTCAAATTTTCCTAATTGTTCCATGCCAATAAATTCATGCACAACTTATATCTCAAAATAAAATCGAAGGTCAAAAATCCCGACTTTGTATCCCGAAATAGTTTTGTCCTTAACTTATCATAATTAATTCTTGATTGTTTTAATGTACGAAAATACGGTTCTAACATCCTCCCCCTTTAGAACATTCGTCCCGAATGTTAGATTAACCTTACGGGTCATCCAAACAATTTGGGGGAGTTTCTTTTTCACTATCACAACAATTCATTCATTGATCAACAACATAGTCAAGTAGAGAATTGGATTACCTGTAGGTATTGGAAAAAGGTGAGGATACTTCTTCTTCATCTGCTCCTCAGCTTCCCAGGTCACTTCCTCTCGGTTATTGTTTCGCCAAAGCACTTTAACAGAAGCCACATCTTTATTCCGCAACCTTCTTACTCGACGATCCAATATAGCCGTAATCGCTCCTCATAAGATAGCTCCCTTCCGTGACCTCGGATATCATCCGTTGTGAAAACTCGATGATCACCAATACATTTACGTTAAAGATAGAAACATGAAATACGGTAAAAAGTAACGGCCCCAAGTCGTGTACCGGCAGTATCTAACTCGTAGGCAACCTTGCCTATTTTACGAATAATCCGATAAGGCCCAATATATTCGTTATAGCCCGTATTTTGTACGTTTGAAAATTTCAAAGTCGACGTGAAAAGTTAAGTGGCGAGACATTTTCAAAATTTTTTTAATGTACGAGTTGTTAGGAATATTATTTATGAACATTGCTATTATGGAAATATTGAGAAAGGCTAAGGGTAAAAAGGAAAATTTGCAAAGTGGCATCAAGGAATAATGTGGAAGGCTAGGGGCAAAATGGTAATGTTGAGGAAAGTCGAGGGCTCAAGTGTATATATAGGTAAATGGTGGACAAAATAATAATAAGACATATGGACAAATCTTATGAGATAAGTTAAGTGGTCATTTTTTATTTAAGAAAGTTTCAAGAAAATGGAGGAAAATTTAGAGCAAAAAAGAAAGAAGAAAGGAATGAAAAGATGATGACAAACAAGTCATCTTTTTTTAGCTATTTTGTTGAAATTTCTAGAGAGGGGCATGTGCTTCACATGCTTGATGGGATATATATATATATATATATATATATATATATATATATATATATATATATATATATATATATATATATATATGGGAGAGGTATTATTTCATTCAAGAGAAATAATGAACAAAAAAAAAAAAAAAGGAGAGGATTCGGCCAAAGGGAGCAAATTTGCCCCCTTGAAATCTTGTTCCAAAATTTTGTTTCTTTATATATTCCTACTAATTCAAAGGTCCTTCTTCGACGTGGTACAATTGTTGGAGCAAGAAAGTCATTCTTTGTTGCAAAATCATAACCTTAGCTAAGTAAGGAGTCAAGGGAAAAGGTAAGGAACTAATCTTCTTTTTATGTGTTATGGATGCTTGGTACATGTCGAGGGACGTAGGGAGTGGATGAAAGGCATGAAACCTTGCATGTTGAAGTTGTAGGTCGTGTGTTGTAAAGTGTGTGTGTGTGTGTAGCATGGGAAGATTGAATTAATTTCATGCGAAGTGTGTTGCTTGTTGTTTTAATGTATGGAAAAAGATGGCAAATTTATGGAAATATGTAGGTAGGTTGTGTGGCCGAGAATGGTAATGGACATGATGAATTGATTTCATTTGATATTCTAGTTGTTGTAGTTGTGGATTTCATGATGAAAATGTAGGTTGATGACTTGTAATGAAGTTGTATTCATTATTGGATTGTTGAAGAAATAATGTGGCACTAGTATGTTTTCTTATAATGGTATGAATGAAGTTGTTAATGAATGATGAATGGTTATGCATGTCGTAGTAGGAAGAAATGAAGAAATTTTTGAAGT
>NW_026727388.1:0-50251 GCF_029784015.1 Lycium ferocissimum
CCATATTCTTCGAGCTCCCTCTCGCATGATTTGTATTTTAAAAGTAAACGTTTTGGCATTTTGAATATTGTACTTATGGTCCGTACTGCTTTCGATTATCGATACGTTTCATCGTATTTTCGCTTGCATACTCGCATATTCGTACTGACCCCCTTTCTTCGGGGGCTGCGTTTCATGCCCGCAGGTACAGACGCACAGTTCGGTGATCCGCCAGTCTAGGACACCCTTTTCTGCTGTTTGGAGTGCTCCCCTTATTCCGGAGCCTACATTTTGGTATATATTCGTTCGTTGCATATGTATTTGTTTGTTCAGGGGTACGGCGGGGCCCTGTCCCGTCATATGATTCTGTTGTTCTGTTTAGAGGTCCAGAGACGTACACGCTTCGAGGTGCCTATTCTATACAGGTGTGTTCATATGTTACATGATCTGGTCTGGGCGATCCCATTCGCCGTGGCAGCCTTGTCGGCTTGCATCTGTATATATTTTGGGCCGTTGCGCCATTTGACAGCCTCGCGGCTTCGTGATATGCTTACGTGTTTGTGTTTGAGACAGTTTGGAGATAATTTGAGACAAGTAACCGATATTTGTGTTCGTATAAGCCATATGTTTGTGATTCGGATTAATGAATGTGTTTGGGTGCCCAGCTCGGGCACTAGTCACGGCCTACGGTGTTGGGTCGTGACAAATCCACACATTAGCAATGTCATTTCCATAAGTATAAAAATTACATCAAATTCACGTTAAGTTCCAAATCAGCCCCAAGAACAATTACAACATCAACTTGATTCATCAAAATCTTATCGCCAACATAGAATTCACAACGACAACAACTAAGACACTAAGTAAAATTAATTCATTCTTTGTCACACAACATGACCTATATTCGGCCACCACCATACACACATCTATTGATGATTCTCATGCATTTCAACACACTACAACAACTAAACTTGCTAAATAGAATTTAATTCCTCACTCCGACATAACACACTCATACACGGCCACAAGCCATCCACACGGCCCAACTCCCACATGCAATATTTCATGAGTTTCATCCATTTTTACATACTACAACACACATAAACCACCCATAACATATAAAAACAAGATTAAACCTTACCTTTTCCCTTCAACTTCACAACTAGCTAGGGTTTGCAAATGATGAAAACAAATGGTTTGTTGATCCAAAAATAACTCCACGTTAACAAGGACCCTTGATTAGTTGGATTTGTAGAAGAAACTTATTTTTTTTATGGCTATTTTGGACCTCACTTTTCCATGCTCATGGCCGAATGGTCTTTAATTTTTGTTCTCCAAGTTTCTTGATTTTTCTTAAGTGTTGAAGAAGATGAATATGATGACTTAGTCATCTTTTAGTAGCATATATTAGCCTTCCATGTGGCCCTTGGCCCACACCCATGTGGCCGCCCACATGGCCTTATTTTTCATGAATTATCAACTTCCAATTATTCATTTTTAACCCCAAATTTCCTTAATATTCCATACCACCAAATCATAGCAATTTATGTCTTAAAACAAATCATGGTTAAAAGTCTCGACTTTGTATCCCGGATTAGTCTTGTCCCTAACTTATCGTAGTTAACCCGGATTGTCCCGATGTACAAAATACGGGATATAACAATGGTAGTGCCATATTAAGGGGAAACTCTGGCAAAGTTTCTGTAGAATTCCCAAGAACTTAACATTCAAGGACGAATGTTTTTAAGGGGAGGAGAGTGTTACACCACGAAAAATTTTATGTCCTTGTGCGGTAAATAGACTAATGCAGGGTAAGATGTATGTGATGTCCTTACAAGTAAGAAGGGGCACTTAACGATTCTAATTAAGATTCCAAAGACATTGGAGGCAAGAGAAGAAAGTTCGTTGAGGAAGGCGAAGTACGAGTCATGTTTTGGGAAGGTTTTGCAAAGTACCGAGCTAATGTTGATTTAATAATGTCTTGAGGAAGAGTTATAATGCTCCTTAGATTTTTAATGAGGTGTTAAACAAGTGTTAAGAAGGTTTCATAAGGATTGGAGATCAAACGAAGCGACGAGATTAACTTCGAAAAAATGGAGTTATACGACCACTTATACGGTCCGTATAACTTTATACGGTCCGTATAAGGGTTCGTATAATCTTTACAGGAATGAAAAATCCCTGAGAGTGAAATACGGCCACTTATACAAACCGTATAACTTTATACAGACCGTATAAGTGTCCGTATAACATGATCGGGACACCTTGTTCTCTAAGTATTAATATGTGACCCAAGTTCATATTTTTCATTTTCCATCTTCTACACTTCTCTCAAGACCTCTAAAGGGTTCCATACATTTCACCAACATAAACTCAAGGTGAATCCAAGATCAAACACCAATAATCAAGGGAAATCAAGTATGTGGGTGCTCATTAGGGTTGCTAGAAGTCAAGAATCTTTTTGGAATTGAAGTTAGGGTTTTCTCCAAGTGAAGTATTTTCATCGAAAGCCCATTCCTATATAATCAAAGGTGAGTTTTATGATCATTTCATGTTATAAAGAATATTGAATGGTTGGAAGACTTGGATTGAGGAGGAAAGCAGAATATGGAGCTCAAATGTGAAAATAATGGTATTCTTGGATAATAACTTGACTTGAATTATAGATCTTGACATATCATGAGTATAATCTTGTTATAAAGGATATAAATGATGTTGAAGAAGTATTATATGAGGACGAACGTGGTGTTATATTATGGCTATGGTTATGGATGACTTTGAGAGGGAATTTTGAGAATTGAATAATGTTTAGCTTAATGAAGTTCATTGATTATGATATTGTGGGTGTTGTTGTGATGTTTGGGAGTTGTTATATTATATGGAGAAAGTTATAGAAACAAAGAAAATTCTGCCCAAATTTTTTTTAGCTCTTAGTTTTGCTAATGAGACCTAAAGCACGTTCCCAGTTATCTAACCTTAGTACGAATTTTCTTGAATGTTGGAGGGAAGCATTTAATCGATAAAGTTAGAGAGGCGCAAAGGTATGTAAGGCTAGTCCCCTTCTTTCAAGGCATGACTTCTTTTCTATATTTCCATGACATTCTTACATTCCAAAGATGAAAGTTAAAGATTCCTAAGAGCTTCTTATGAGATAGATGTGACATATGTCTCATAATCATGATGATGATAATGATACTATGATGAGCTTGATATTCTTATCTTTGTGATGTCACTGATGTTGCTCCTTGTTGTTAGTGTCACCTCATGTTACTAGTTCCCTCAAAGTGAGACATGACGATCATGACTATTCAATAACATAATCGGAGGTTCCCGACCTTACATTACTCTGATAGATTGATAGCTTTTATTTGAGCTCCCATGCATGCATTGGCTTATGTATATGTATGATTACACTGCGCCTATACGGTCGGGAAGCACCGCTAAGGCGAGCGGCTTAGGATAATTACACCATGTCTATATGGCACGGGCAGCACCACTAGTGGGCAGCAGCGTGAGATGATTACCCCAACGCGGGGAGGCCCGTACGCGGGCTAATGATGTCATTGATTCGAACGGCCTTATGTATGTATATGTGATACGTTTAAAAGGTAAAAGTGAGCATGCATGATTCCGCTCAAAAGGAAATGTGCTATCGTTATCTTTTTTTCTTATGTTTTCTATATTTCCTTACCATGTTACCATATATGCCTTACATACTCAGTACATTGTTCATACTAACGTTCTCTTCTTTATGGACGTTGTGTTCATGCCCACAGGTAGACAGTGAGACGGTGCAGATTCATAGGAGGCCATCAAATAGGCTATACAGGAGCCCTCCACTACTCCGGAGGTACCGTTTGTCGATGCATTCTCTTGTGTATATATTTGGATATGACGAGGTCCTGTCCCGTCTTTATGTCTCAGTACTCCAGTAGAGGATCGTAGATACATATGCGTGGGTTATAGATGTCCCATGACTATGCCAGTGTATATTTTGTATGCCATTATTGGTAGCCTCGTGGGCTGATGTGTGTGTGTGTGTATATATATATATATATCTATATGTTTTGTAAAAGTTGATGACCATCTCATGATAAGTTTCATGTTGGGTGTAGTGTATGTCCAGGTTTAGTTTGGTGGCAAGTATAATCGGCGGTGCTCGGTAGGGTAGCTCCGGGTACCCGTCATGGCCCCTAGTCGAGTCGTGACACTAAGACATCCTGAACGTTGAAATAACATTCGATAATATGAAATCTCCCTTTCCCCGAGGAATAAAAAACCCTGGTTTCAAAATCCCAACAATTCTACACTACCCAGCAACTTTGGAATGGAACTTTTCGTAAAAATGGAGACTAATAGTCTAATAGAGTAGTAAAGGAGAGTGCATACTTTAAACTGGTAAAAGATTGCAAGAATTGCTCCGAAAATTTGGCCTTTGCTATTTTTCCCAAGATGTTCTACCTTCTTCTTTTGTTTTGAAGTGTAGAGGTAGAATGTAGTAGGTGGAGAGTTTAAAAGAGAGAAGGGATGAGAATATTAGGAGACTAAGGGAGTGAATGAGGGGAGAAATCGTGAGGAGTTGAGAGATTTTCAGAAATAGGGGAGGTACAGAGTGGGAAGGTGAAATATCACCTCCCCCATTTTTTAATTCTGCCTGGTTAGTTCCGCTACAGCGGTACTGCTGAAACCAACTTTTGCAGTAGCCTGCGGGTGATTTCAATTTTTGAATCGTGATAACGACTAATGGTCCCGCCATTTCCGACCATAGGGATCTTAATCACGTATGAGTCCTAGGTCCCCCGGTTGTTCCAACTTTTCAAAGTTAGATTTTCAAGTTCGGAGCCCTGTCCCCTCGTTAGTACGGCTGTTCTAACCACATGTATTCTTTATGTCTAAGGTATTGATACCCAGTAGCAAGTGAAACTCCAGTAAGGTTTTTAAAACTTACGATATGGTATGGGATGCGCAAATTTATAAGGTCCTATATAAGATAACCTTGCGACTCAAAATCGCCAGACGGTTTTCGAGGACGAACAATTATTTAATTATTTTCTTATGTAACGACCCTCTGGTCATTATTGGACCTTCAGCTACCCGTGTATGAAAACCCAGGGTACCGTCTTAAGTCTAGTCCCTGGGGGAGTTTTAAGTGTACTATTTACTCGTATTTGAACTAGATGAGAGTTAAAAAGCTATGGGCCTCGAGGTGGGTTTCTTCGCCATAGCGGGTGAACCATCACTATAGCGGTACCGTCAGAGTGACAAGTGATCCGGGATCCGCAAGTAAAGAGCGTACGCGGACTAGAACCCCTGTTTATTGACTTTATTTCAGGATTTTACAATTTTTATCCACAAAACCCTCTTCTAAGCCGCCATTAGGGTATTCCCATAGTAAACCATTTGGTGACTAGAGGGAGGAGGCTCTCCAAATATCCTTCGGGTTATCTTTCTTAAAGATTTCTCTATCACAGTTTCTGACTCCAAGACAGGATGGTAGATGCTCCATGAACGTTCATAAAAGCTGCTCGGCAACGAGGTAGGTTATGGTTTATTTGATTTAGACTTTGATTAGTAAATCATATATGTCTTATAGGATTGACGGGAGAAAGCATGATTAGGTCTTCGGACACGGAGTTTGGATGGATATTGTTAGGTTGAGATGAATGCTGATTTCTGTGGGCATCGTGTCATTAAGTAAATAAGTGAAACTAGAAGCATAATCAGTATAACAGAAAGGGAGCCAAAGTAGTAGTTATGGTTTGTTATCAATCTAGTGAGAGGATGGTTATGTGAAATTATCGAGTTGGCCATAATAGGATCTTGTTGTACCATGGACAGGGGCGACCTGTTCCTAAATTATAGGTGTCCCCATTAAATATTCATGTTTCATTATTCTATGTATTGAGCATGCGGGAATCGTCAGTATTTACTTCATTGTGGGTTTTGAGTGATTCCTTATTCGTATTATTGATGAGTCGAGTCTGAGTCTTGGTATGGCCATTGCGTGATGATGTGTATCCTTATGCCATGCATCTTTGTAGAGTGTCCCCATTTTTAGGAGGGTGAATTCTTAAGTCTCGTTTTGACTCGTGATAAGGTGACTTACATTCTTAGTATTGTTAAATTGATTCTTGAGTCTTGATATGATGTGTGGCATGGTGACTTATGTGCATTCATATTGATTCTTGATCGTTCACATTTCTTATTAGTTGTGGAACGGAAATACATTTTGATGAAGAAAGATAATATAAATATGAAAAGGCACATTTGACAGGGGGTAAGTGTCACGACCCAACCCCGTAGGCCGTGACTAGTGCCCGAGCTGGGCACCCATACACGCTCACCAACCATCTAGCCCGGCATACAAATAACTCGTACATAAAAACCGCATCAAACGTGGCTCCAAACCGACGCATACAAACATATACCGCACGTGGCCGGCAAGGCTATCATAATATACATAGCGTAGCAAAACATACATACACGCAGCCGACAAGGCTGCCACGGCGGATGGGCCGCCCAAACACAACTTACTCAACGCATCCGAACAAAACTGTACATAACCCACATCTATGTCTACAGACCTCTAAATGAGAACCATACGTAATCGATGACGGGACGAGGGTCCCCGCCGTACCTCGAATAAACATAATCATATACATCGGGAGAGTATATACCCAAAATATCGGCTCCTAGAATAAAGGAGCACTCGAATGACGGGAACGGGAATCCCACGCGGATCACCAAAACGCGTATCCGAACCGTACCGGGCATGAAACGCGCCCCCGAAGAAAGGGGGTCGATGCACGGAATATGTACCGAGTATGCAGGAAGTACAGAAAACAAAGTCATAACCGAAGTAAAGTGCACCAAACGCGAGCATAATAAGCCAAATACCAAGGTACTTACATCTGACCTCCAAATTATACATAAGCGGTACAGAAGATAAATAGGATAATCAGGATGTCAAAATGCTTCACTTTCTTTTGAAAAACATTTCTGCCTCGTATATACAAAAAATCAAACATACCATACGAGCTGACATTATCCGATTGCCAAGGAACATACGGCCCGATCCATATATACCATAATAATGCCGAGGAACGTACGGCTCGATCCATATATAACATAATAATCATAAACGTACCGTCATATTATCATACATCATATCCCATATCATATTGTATCATCAGATCATCACATATCACATACCACATATACACACATACCGCGGTCAGGAACCCAGCGGTAATATCACATATACACATACCGCGGCCAGGAACCCAGCGGTAATATCACATATACACATATATCGCGGCGGAACCCCGGTGTAATATCTCATATGCACATACCGCGGTCGTGTACCCGGCCGGTCAACATCACATAGTGCGCACGATATCATAACCGGCCCGGACTCGGCGAAAGAAGTAATAACGAATGCACAAGTTTAATCATAAGTAACCAAATACAGTTTAAAACATTTTCAAAGACTTAATAGGTTAATCGAAACGAACCCTCACTTATGAGCCAAAAACAGTAGTCAAATCAGATTTTCTTCCGAATATCGCTCGGGAACATCTCAAACCGAACTTCGGAAACCAAGGTTACGTATCAAAATCATATGCATAGGAATCATTATGTCGGACTCAACAGACAAATATATAATCATACTCAGGGGTCGGAAAGGTAGTCACTTTGAATTCTTTCAAAAATCGTCAGAAGTACATAAGGAAAGTCGCGGGACCCACGAACGGGTGTCGACCCGAGCCGGGCCCGCCTATGGAAAACATAGTCATCATACATCATGGAATCATTTTTGAGCATATCGAAGCGATCCGGTTCTTACTGTCTCGTGAAAGTTACGGACTTTCGTAGAATCATTTAGGAACAAAACTCTTTTTAAAAAGCCAAACTTTTACGCAACTTTTGAAACCAGTCATACAAAAGACGTATAAACCATAGCTTGACCATATAAGGATGCCAACGTCAAAAGCAAATACGACTCATAAACGTGCTCGGATTTTTTTTTTTTTAAGAATGGAATTACCCCCGAAGCTCATAACATATCATGACTTAGCCATATCTAAGACATGCCAAAAGAAGGAAGGTAAGTTTTACATACCTTATCCGCCCTCGAAGCTAGTCCAAACTCAAACTTCGGGCTCTCCAAGATCTACAAATACGTCATAATGTGCCAAACATTAGCTAAAGGTATTTAGGAATTCATTTCCAAACTAACACTTAATTCTACGGAAATTTGGGCAGCACTTCCCCTGTAAATAGACCAACCCCGAGAATTTAACTCGGCCAAATCAACAACAACAACAACAACAACAACAACCAACCTAGCAACATCAATAATTAATCTGAAAGGCAATACAACATTAATAACCCTCTTTTTCATCATTCAACAACTTCCAATATATATTCAATTCAACGGCTTACATTCAAGCCAACATTATCGCTCATACATTCCAATACCAACCCAAACCCATACCAACAACATTCAAGAACATTTCAAACAATTCACCCAATGTTCCAAACAACCCAAACAAGGCTCCAACTCACCCGAAATTGTCCCCAAACCCGAGAACAACACCAAACACATTCTTCTCTTCCAAATTCATGGTTTACACCATTAATCCGCACATTAACAATGCAATTTTCATAAGTACAAAAATTACATAAAATTCACATTAAATTCCAAATCAACCCATAACCAACACAACATCACTTTGAATCATCAAACTTGCATTTTTCCTCATAGAATCCACAACGACGACAACTAAAACGCTAACGACAATTTGTTCATTCTCAACACACAAAGAGGGACCTATTCGGCCAACTCCTCCTACACACATATGGATGATTTTCATTCTTTTCTTCACACTACAACAATCAAAACATGCTAACTAGAATTAATTCATGACTTTCAACACAACACACACATGCACGGCCAAACACCTTTCACACGGCCCAACTCCAACTTCATTTCTATTATGAATTTCTCCCATTTTAGCATACTACAACACATATAAACCACTCATAACACATAAAACAAGATCAATTCTTACCTTTCTTCTTCAACTTCACAAATAGGCTAGGGTTTGCGATCTACACAACGGATGGTTTGATGACCCAAACAACACTTCCACGTTACTTAGGGACCTCCAATTAGTGGATTTGCACCAAGGAAATAATTTTGGGATGGCTCAATTTGATCTTCAATTTTTTTTTCTTTTGGCCGAGAGTGGCTATTGTTGTTCTTCAACTTTCTTGATTTTTCTAAGTATGAGGAAATGAGGAAAGATGACTACTTGATCATCTTTTGTGCTTATATGTATGTTGTCCAAGTGTCCATGGCCCACACATGGGTTGGACCAATCAAATTTGGCCACAAAATGTGTGGGCACCACTCCAAGCCACATGGCCAAATGGCCAAATTTTCATGATTTGCCAACTTTCAAATATTTCAATATTGGTCCCAAATTTTCCTAATGGTTCCATACCAACAAATTCATGAACAACTTAGGTCTTAAAACGAAATCGAAGGTCAAAAGTCCCGATTTCATATCCCGAAAATGGTTTTGTCCCTAACTTTTCATGGTTAACCCGGATTGTCCCAATGTACGAAATACGGGATATAACAGCTAATTTCTGGAGATCATTTCAGGAAGGATTGGGGACACAAAGTAGTCTTAGTACACTGCATTTCATCTCGGTCCGACGGACGGGCCGAGCGCACTATTCGGTACATCGGAAGTTATGTTGCGTCCGTGTTATTAATTTCGCAGGTAGGTAACGGGATGATCATTCGCCGCTTGTTGAATTTGCTTATAATAACGACTACCACTCCGGTATTCGGATGGCACCGTATGAGGCTTTTTGTATGGCAGAAATGCAAGTCACCGATTGGCTAGTTTGATATTGGCGAAACTAAGTTGATTGGCACGGATGTGATCCGACGAGGCGATTGATAAGGTGAAGTTTATTCGGGAAAGGTTATTGACGACCCGAGTCGGCTGAGAAATTATATGCGGATAATCGTCGTCGACATTTAGAGTTTGATTGGTGATTGGGTATTCTTAAAAGTGTCACCTATGAAAGGTGTGATGAGATTCACAAGAAAGGGAAGCTCGGTCCGAGATATATTGGGCCTTATCGGATTATCCGTAAAATAGGCAAGGTTGCCTATGAATTAGATCTTGACTGATTTGGGGCTTGATATTCCACGTTTCTATGCTTCGTAAATGTATTGATGACCCTTCGAGAATATTTCCCGTAGATGATATCCGGGTCACAGAGGAGCTATATTACGAAACGTTCTCTATAGCCATATTGGATCGTCGGTAAGAAAGTTGCGGAATAAAGATGTGGCTTTTGTTAAGGTGCTATGGTGGAATAATAACCGGAGGAAATGACTTTGGGAAGATGAGGAAAGCGAGATGAAGAGCTAAGTATCCTCATTTATTTTCTTGCCTACAGTAATCGAAATTCCTACTTGACTATGTTGTTTGATGAATGAATTGTGTGTGTGATAGTTGTAAAAAAAAACTCAGGAGTGCTTATAAGATCCCGTAAGGTTAATCTAACATTCGAGGACGAATGTTACAAGGGGGGGGGGATGTTATATCCCGTATTTTGTACGTTGAGACAATTCGGTTTAACTATGGTAAGTTAGGGACCAAATCCATTCCGGGATACAAAGTCGGGATTTTTGACCTTCGATTTTATTTTGAGACATAAGTTGTTCATGAATTTGTTGGCATGGAACGTTTAGGAAAATTTGGGACCAAAAATGGAGTAATTGAAAGTTGGAAATCATGCATTATTTGGCCATGTTGGCCGTGTGGTGTGGGAGATGGCCCACACACTTTGTGGACAAATTTAATTGGTCCAACACATGTGTGGGCCATGGACACTTGTATGACTTATATTAGTATACAAAAGATGAATACTAAGTCATCTTTCTCCATTCTATACTTAGCAAAAAAAATAAGAAGTTGAAGAACAACAATATCAACCTCTCGGCCAAGAACCAAAAATTTCAAGTCCAAAAGTAGCCATCCCAAAAATATTTTCTTGGTGCAAATCCACTAATTAGAGGTCCCTAAGTAACGTGGAAGTGGTGTTGAGCGATCAAACTAGTTTTCATCCTAGCTAACCCTAGCCTATTTGTGAAGTTGAAGAAGAAAGGTAAGATTTAATCTTGTTTTATGTGTTATGAATGGTGTATGCATGTGTTAGAACCCGCATTTAGTGCATTGGAACAATCCGGATTAACTATGACAAGTTAGGGTCCAAACCATTTCGGGATACAAAGTCGAGACTTTGGACCTTCGATTTTATTTTGAGACATAAGTTGTTCATGAATTTGTTGGTATGGAACACTTAGGAAAATTTGGGACCAAAATTGAAATTAGTGAAACTTGAAAAGCATGCAATTTACTTGCATTTGGCCGTGTAGTTATTGGAATTGGCCCACCCATTTTATGTTCAATTCTTATTGCTCCAACACATGGTGTGGGCCAAAGTCACTTGAGTCATATTCATATAATAGCAAAAGATGATCAACTAGTCTTCATTATTCATTTCCAACACTTAGCAAAAAAATAGAAGTTGAAGAACTCCTAGAGAGAGCTCTCGGCCAAGGAAAAAAAAAACCAAGTTTAATTCTAGCCACTCCAAAAATATTTTGTTGATGCAAACCCACTAAGTGGAGGTCCCTAAGTAGCGTGGAAGTGTTGTTGGAGCGATCAACCCGCTAGTTTTCATTATCGCAAACCCTAGCCTCTTGTGAAGTGGAAGGAAAAAGGTAATAATTTATCATATTTTATGTGTTATAAAGGTTGTATGCATGTTGTAGTATGTTAAAATGGGTGAAAATCATGAAATATAGTAAGTTGGAATTGAGGCCATATGATGAAGTTTGGCCGTGTGTGTGTGTGTATGTTGTGTTGTGTTTAAGTGATGAATTAAGTTCTATATAGTATGTTGATGGTTGTAGTGTGAAGAAATGAATGAGAATTATCCATATATGTATGTTGGTATGTTGGCCGAAAAATGGGTCATATTACATGACAATGAACGCATTAATATTGCTTATCGTTTTAGTCGTTGTCGTTATGAATTCTATGTCGACGATGATAGTTTAATGACTCCAAATGATATCGTAAGTGTTGTGGGCTGAATTGAAGGCTATTGTACATTTGATGTAATTTGTATAACTATGAGAATGGCATTGTTAGAATGTGAATTGTGGATGCAAATCATGATTTGAAAATGAGGAATGTGTTAAAGTGGGGTTCTCGGGTTTGGGGACTGTTTTCGGGTAGATTGGAGAAATTTTTGGATTGTTGGAAATGTTGTATGAATTGATTGGAATGTCTTTAAATATTGTTGGTATGGGTTCGGGTTAGTATTTGAATGTATAAGCGTCGATGTTGGCTTGAAGGTAAGCCGTTGAATTGAATTTATGAATGTTGTTGAATGATGGAAAAGAGAGTTATTAATGTTATATTGCCTTTCGGATTGATTATTGATGTTGCTAGGTTGGTTGTTGTTGTTGTTGTTGATTGATTTGGCCGAGTTAAATTGATTTGGAAATGCTGCCCAAATTTCTGTAGAATTAAGGGCTAAATTGGAATTAAATGCCCAAACTGTCTCTAGCTAATGTTTGGCATCTTATGACTTGTTTGTAGACCTTGGGCATCCGGGACGTAGGTTGGATTTATCTTGAGTTGAGCTAGCGTTGAGTGCGTACGAGGTATGTAAAGCTCCATTCTTTCTTCTTTGGCATGCCTTAGTTACAAATAGGCTATGATACGAGCCTCGAAAATTCTATTCTCGCAATCCGAGCATGTTTATGACTCTTAATTCGTTTCTTGGAAATTTGTATGTTAGTATGATGAAATATTAGCTTTTATGCCTTTGAAATATTTGACTTTCAACTTTTGTACAAAAAGTTTGGCTTTTAAAGAATTCCGTTACTACGAACGCTCGTATCTTTCACAGAAAGGCTCGGATTTCCTCAATATCCTCGTAGGAGTTTTTATGACATATGATGATTATGTTTTTCATAGGCGGGCCCGACTCGGGTCGACACCCATCCGTGGGCCCCCGACTTTCCTTTGTACTTCGGATGACTTTTGGCAAAACATGATACGATTAATATCCGATTTTAAGTATGGTAATTTTACTTATCTTTTGAGTCTATCATTATGATTTTATGCATATGGTTACTCACGACTGATTTCGTGCATTATGATAACTATATCTTTCGCCGAGTCCGGGCCGGTTACATTTGTCGTGCGCACTTTGTTATACTCCGGTGTTATGCTTGATTAAGGTTCAATATAGCCCCTCGCTCGAGGGCCGGGTTACTCGTATTTGGTGTTATTTGTGTATGGTTATCTTGTGTTTGATATGTGACGGGGATACGGAGATTTTAAACTTTACGGTGTTATCTTTGTGTTATGGCGCCATCGACGGAGGCGACCATATTTCTGTGCCCTCTTGGTTATGATTTATATTTTTGAATTAACATTTTGATATTTGTGAAATGCAATTTATTTCCTACCTCTTTTGATTATGACTCGATTTGTATTCTACATTTACGCTTTGCATACTCGGTACATATTTAAGTGCGCCCCCTTTCTTCATGCCCGCGAGGGCACGATTTTCATCCGTGATGTACGACACCCGCACGATCGGACGAGTGCTCCCGCATTTAGGACACCTTTATCTATATTGTTGGAGTGCTATATTTGTTCTATAAAACCGTTGTATATTTTGGTATATATTCGTTCGTTGCATTTGTATATATTTGTTCGATATGTTACGGCGATCCCCTTCGACCGTCCTCGTCGGCTTGCATTTGTATATGTTTTGGGCGATGCGCCATTTGATAGCCTTGTGTGCTTTGATATATATTCGGTTGTGTTTGATATTTGTTTGAGATATTTGATATAATGCGTTATAACGGCGTTTGATATTTATGTTATATAAGCCATCTGTTTGCGACTCGGATTTATGAATGTGTTTGGGTGCCCAATTCGGGCACTAGTCACCGGCCTACGGGGTTGGGTCTTGAAAATAAAGTGGTATGGGAGCGGTTCGTCCTCTCGGAATGTCTACGAGCCGTGTCTATATAAAGTCTTGTTTATCGGTGTGTTGTGCACCACGTCTATAAACGGGAGGCTACGAGACATTTAGGATGTTGTCTTTCCTTCGATCTTAGATCGTGCGATAGACTTCTGTGTTATCAAGATGACTCTTTTTTGACGAAATGTTTGTTTTCGGCGATGCCTCGAGGAAGGCCACGGTACGGATAGGAGTAAGTATACGGCGATTGGCGTGAGACCGGCCCGAGCCCGCGATGACTACTAGGGCTCGTGCTCGGTATATATTGAGCCGAGAGGTTGTGCCTATTCGGCCGGTTCGGCGGGGGCCGCCGGTGTCGGAGGGATTTGGAGCGACCACATAGATGTGCACGTTATGTACTCCACCGCCGGCTCCGCGGCACCGTGTGAGTTGCCTCCGGCCCCCGGCGGGGGCGGATGATGGGACCTGTATATATGCTTTTTGAGATGTTATTGACTCGATTGGTAAGGGGCGGTCCACGGACGGGGAGCCGAGGGGATGATCGTGTTTGTAGGCGTGATAGTCGAGGGGCCCGTGATTTTCTACTTTGTGGGCCACCGATGTTTTTCGGGTCGAAGCCACGGAGGACCCTCGTAGGGTTCATCCAACGTGCGACGTGCCTGCCCGGTTGATTAGTGCTTTCGAGACGAAGTCGGTTGAGATGGCGTCATACCGTTGCCATGATGTAGCGCTCCATCTAATGAGTCGTGGATGCTTTATTCCGGAAGGCGAGGGTGCCCTCCCGGTTCATGGGGCGAGTTCTCGAGAGTCGGCAGTGAGCAGAGCCCATTTATTGACACGGTTGGTACGGCGAGCCGAGTGGATAGATTCCTGATCGGTTGTTCGCGTAGAAGGCCGGTGACTTTATGAGTTTGAATTACGAGTTTTTCGATTCAAGCGGGGGATGAAGAGTGCGTATAGTGATGAAATGTTGAGAACATTGCGGATGCATTATGTAGGGACCGAATCCGGTACATGATTGATAGCTATTTGGTGATGGACAAGGTATGGATGTGCCCGCATACGGGACACGCCTGAGGAGAATGCGCCTCACGCGGAAGGCGCCCGGCTGACGTAGATGCCTTTATTCGCCGTTGGCCACCGACCCGAGGGGCTAGGGTCGTGCGGGTATTCTGAAGCATTTTCCGAGCGCCGAGTATGGCCTCGGCTCTTTGGCTAGATATGCCGACTATCCTGGCCCGGCGAGGCACACCCCGTAGATCTGCCGGCGGGGAGATTGTTTAAAGATTGTTTGACGGCTTCGGGCGTTACGAGCTCCGGGTTTTCGAGGCTCGCGCGTCGGACGAGGCTCCCGAAAATCGGATGGAACCTTGAAAGGGGTCCGTGTTCCTGATAGAGGGCAAAGCAAAAGGGCTTTCGTGCCATAGTGCGTGCTTTACTTGTGGCCGTCGGGGCCATCGATGAGGAGCATCCCGATTAGAGGTGGTGCAACGCGGCGGAGCTCGGTCTGTCGGGTCGACCGATGGTTCGTCTTCGTCCTCGGTAGCTATGCGCCTGGCGTGCGATACACACCGGCGCCGGCGGTCGCAGGGCAAGGGTCGTGGCGGAGTTCCAGGTTCTAGCGGTCCTTCGAACCGCATTTATGCATTGGCCAGCTGACATGTCACGACCCGACTAGGGGGCCGCGACGAGCACCCGGTGCTACTCCACCCGGGTACCCCTTATCATATAATCACATAATATCTAGGTGAGCCATAATCATTTCAAACATTATAATTATACACCGTAATAGTCCCATTGGACAACAACCATCATATATCATATCACGGGCATCTGTGCCACAACAACGTACATGGGCCGACGAGGCCGGAAGATGATATACAAAAATATAGGCCGACAAGGCCGGATATATCTGTCCACATACACGTGACTACGAGCCTCTAAGAGTATGACATATCATATGAGCGGGACAGACCCCCTATGCCCATAATTATGTACACAAAAGAATAAGTACCAAAAGCTACGGCTACGAAGGAATGGAGCTGCGTTGTGCGACCTGCGAATAAGCGACTATGGGTCAAACACGTCTGCCGTGCACTGCGGCATGACGCGACGTCCACAAACAAAAGGACGTCGGTACGAAGAATGTGCGAGTATGTAAACATGATCAACATCAATATAAGAACATAATGGGCAACGTATGAAATAGCATGTGAGGGGAGGCAATAACATCATCGCCATATCGCTTACACGCATACCGTCTTCCGTATTTCATAATAGTAACCGCGCCCCTTTTCGTTCGTTCTCATATACATGCATTCATATACATTTCCTAACAAAGTTTTTCACACTCGTATTCATATTATATACATACTCATGTCATATACATAGCATTTACATAGCGTACCCGACCACATAGGATCGGTGTTTCATATCTACTTGGCCAACCAAGGCTCAAGGTGGTATCTACACGGCCTGCGGGGCTCGGGGTTGTATCTACCTGGCCTTACCAAGGCTTCAGGGTTGTATGTACCACCTGCAGGGGCGTGCGTGCGTTTCGTAATCGTATACATACTTTAGACATATATTCATGTACATATACTCTTATACACATGCTCTTATACACATATTTCTACCCGGTATCACGAGCTCGGGGACTCATTATAGCCCTTCATAGGCACCCATACATATAGTAGCTCGTAAGCATCTTTGACATCATTTTCCCTTTGTCATTATATTAACATCAACACTATCGTTACATCTACATTATGGACCTGCTAGTCATACGAGGAACTTTGGTCAAGTAGTAGTACATATCAGGGATCGTGAGCTTATGAGCTCGGAGTGCCGACCGAGTGGGTACAACATACTCATATAGAGGAATTTGGAATTTGGCCAAGAATCATGCCTTATGAAAGAAGGGTTAGCCTTACATACCTTTTCGTCGCACTATTCTATGCTTGTACGGCTCCTTCCGATGATAGCGTTTAGACCTTCATTAATATTATAACAACGACCATTAGTCATTCACACTATTCACATTATCTAGATTTCTCAATTTGCCTCTAATTCACCCATTTCATGGTCATAATACCCGACTTCGTCCATTCGTCTAAAGTGTCTAGTTCATGTTCTTAATGCCATTTATAACACATTTATATCACAACCCAACAACATTCATGATTCGATTCCAACTATGTCTCAAAAACGTCACTATTCATCATTCATAACCCATTTTGCTATTCTCTTATAATGACCAAGTATTTCAACTCCCAACTACCTTAAACAACATATAAATATCACGAATCTTACCTTAGATGCTTTAGGAATAAGCCTTGGTTGCTAATACTCCTCTTTGAGCAAAACCCTAGTTTTTCTCCATTTGGATTTCTTGACTTGGATGATCTTTGATGGTTTCCTTTACTCTTGGTTCACTTATTTAGTGTTGTTGATCCTCAAATATCCTTGAAAACTTGTGTAATAAATGTAGAGAGAGGTTCTAGAGAGAAGTAGTGAAATGATGAAATGAAATAAACAAGTCTTGGTCCTTATATTTAATGACTTGAAAAATCTGTGCTGGGGTGAACAGTGGTCGTCCATGGAGGTTTACGGTCCGTATTCCACTTTACGGACCGTCCCTCGCGGTCGTCTTTAAGCTTAAGCTGAAACAGAAACCTTGGCAACATGCATGGTGATTTACGGCCATGGTTTACGGCCGTAAATCACTTCACGGTCCGTCCACCAGGTCGTATTTAACCATTTCTCGGCTGGGCAGAAAGTTGAAGATTTTGCATGGCAGTTTACGACTGCTAGTTTACGGACCGTATAGCACTTTACGGTCCGTATTCTGTGGTTTACGACCACTGGGCAGTTTTTGCCAATTTCCAACTTTTCACATCTCTCGACTTTTATTCTATTCCTTCTCATCCATATTCATGCATTGCCCAAGAAACATTATACCCTCGCACTCCTCGCACTCATCACTAGTTCGTCCGCTTGCGTACCAACGGAAAATTTTTCCGGGGTGTAACACGACAGGACCAGGAGGCGTCACCTAATGTCGTCACAGGTATATTACTGGTTTTCTCTCGAGGTGTGTATGCAAATCGATTGATCCCGGTTCTACATTATCATATATTTCTCCCCTTGTTGCTAATAAAATTGGGATAGAATGCGAACCGATAGAGCCTTTTGAGGTAGCTACACACAGGGATTACTATTACAACCGGTCATTTGTAGAAATTTGTTCGGTGAATTATACGTGCCGCATTTGTACTAAGGCCGATTTGGTAGAGTTAGATATGCGAGTTCGACGTGATTATGGGTATGGATTGGCTAGCTTCTTGTTATGCTAATGTTATTTTGTCAAAAGAAGATAGTCCGTTTCCGGTTTCAGGGGAACCGGTTATAGAATGGGTAGTAATACTGACACATTGGGACAACTCGGATTAACTATGGTAAGTTAGGGACCAAACCATTTCGGGATGCAAAGTCGGGACTTTTGACCTTCGATTTTATTTTGAGACATAAGTTGTGCATGAATTTGTTGCATGGAACAATTAGGAAAATTTGGGACCAAATATGGAATAAATGGAACTTGCAAATCATGCATTTTTGCATGCTTTGGCCGTGTGGTCATTTGAATTGGCCCACCCATTTTTGTGTTCAATTCTAATTGCTCCAACACATGGTGTGGGCCAAGGACAAGTGTGCACTTCATATAATGGCAAAAGATGATCAACTAGTCTTCATTTAGTCATTACAACACTTAGAAAAAAAAAACAAGGAAGTTGAAGAACAACAAGCTTGTTCTCGGCCAAGAGCAAGAAAAATCAACTTCATTTCTAGCCTTCCCAAAATTATTTTGTTGATGCAAACCCACTATTTTGAGGTCCCTAAGTAGCGTGGAAGCGTTGTTGGAGCGATCAATCCGCTAGTTTTCATCCTTGGAAACCCTAGCCTATTGTGAAGTTGAAGGAAGAAAGGTAAGATTTGATTATGTTTTATGTGTTATAAAGGTTGTATGTATGTTGTAGTATGCTAAAATGAAGGAAATTCATGAAATATAGTATGTTAGAGTTGAGGCCATGTGAGTGAAGATTGGCCGTGTGAAGTGTGTGTGTGTTGTGTTATGTTTAAGTGATGAATTAAGTCCTATGTAGTATGTTGGTGGTTGTAGTGTGAAGAAATGAATGAGAATTATCCATATGTATATATGTTGTGTGTTGGCCGAAAATGATCATGGAATATGACAAAGAACAAATTAATGTCGCTTAATGTTTTAGTCGTCGTCGTTATGAATTCTATGTTGGAAATGAATGTTTAACGACTCAAATTGATGTTGTAATTGTTGCGGACTGATTTGGAGATTATTGTGTATTTAATGTAATTTGTATATTGATGAGAATAGCATTGTTAGAATGTGAATTGTGGATGCAAATCATGATTTGGAAATGAGGAATGTATTAAAGTGAGGTTCTCGGGTTTGGGGGCTGAATTCGGGTAGATTGGAGCAATTTTTGGATTGTTGGAAATGTTATGTGAATTGCTTAGAATGTCTTTAAATATTGTTGGTATGGGTTCGGGTTATTATTCGAATGTATAAGCATCGATGTTGGCTTGAAGGTAAGCCGTTGAATTGAATTTATGAATGTTGTTGAATGATGGAAAAGAGAGTTATTATTGTTGTATTGCCTTCCGGATTGGTTTTTGATGTTGCTAGGTTGGTTGTTGTTGTTGTTGTTGATTGATTTGGCCGAGTTAAATTCTCGGGGTGGCCTATTTACGGGGGAAATGCGCCCAAATTTCGTAGAATTAAGGGCAAATTTGGAATTAAATGCCTAAACGTCCATATCTAATGTTTGGCATGTTATGATTTATTTGTAGACCTTGGGCAGCCCGAGACGTAGGCCGGATTTATCTTGAGTATTGAGTTAGCGTTGAGTGCGTACGAGGTATGTAAAGCGCAACTATTCCTTCTTTTGGCATGCCTTAGTTTCACGTAGGCTATGATACGAACCTCGAGGAAATTCTATTCTCGTAATCCGAGCATGTCTATGATACGCATTCGTTTCTTGATATTCATATGTTGATGTGATGAAATATTGATCCTATGTCCTTGGAATTATTGATTTGTAAAGGTTGCATGAAAGTTTTTTTTTTAAAGAGTTTATTCTTTAACGATTCCAAAACTACAAACGCCCATAACTTTCACAGAAAAGCTCGGATTGCTTTGAGATTTTCGTAGAAGGTTGTATGATGTAGGATGAGTATGTTTTCCATAGGCGGGCCCAGCTCGGGTCTACACTCGTCCGTGGGTCCCGCGACGCTCCTTTATGTAATTTCGACAACTTTTGAAAGAAAATGTTGTAATTATTATTCCGATTTCAAATATGTCTATTTTACTTATCTTTTGGATTTATGACAATGATTTCATGCATATGATTCCTCACGACTCCGCTCGTGCATTCTGTTATATCTTTCGCCGAGTCCCGGGCCGGTTCTGTTGTCGTGCGCACTATGATATACTCCGGTGTTATGCTGTGTTATGGTTCGCCGGGCCCCTCGCTCGAGGGCCGGGTTCCACTCATATTTGGTGTTATGTTGTGTTTGGCGTTATGCTGTGTATGATATGTGACGGGGATACGGAGATTTGAAACTTTCTGGCGTTATCTTTGTGTTATGGCGCCATCGACGGCGGCGACCATATTTTACGTGCCCTATGCATAATTCGTATTTTTAAAGTAACATTTTGATATTTTGGAAATGCATTTATTTTCTCCGTATTTCGGTTTCGATTATGACTCGGATTTGTATACTACATTTTCGCTTTGCATACTCGTACATATTTCGTATCGACCCCCTTTCTTCGGGGTCGCGCGTTTCATGCCGCAGGTACGACGCACGGTTTGGTGATCCACACTGTCTAGGACACCCTCTCTCGCTTGTTTGGAGTGCTCCCTCTTTTCCCGAGCCTATATTTTGGTATATATCCGTTTGTTGCATTTGTATATATTTGTTCGGGGGTACGGCGGGGGCCCCGTCCCGTCATATGATTCCGTTTGTCCGTTTAGAGGTCCGTGGACATGTATGTGGTTTATGCCCATTCTGTACGTTGTGTTTGTATATATATGTTTCGGGGCGATCCTCATTCGCCGTGGCGACCTCGTCGGCTTGCATTTGTATATGTTTTTTGGGCCGTTGTGCCATTTGATAGCCTTGCCGGCTTTGATATATATTCGGTTGTGTTTGAGATGTGTTTGCGACAGTTTGATATAATCTGAGACAGCGTTTGATATTTGTGTCCGTATAAGCCATCTGTTTGCGACTCGAATTTGTGATTGTGTTTGGGTGCCCAATTCGGGCACTAGTCACGGCCTACGGGGTTGGGTCGTGACAGAAGTGGTATCAGAGCGGTTCGTCCTCGGAATGTCCACAGACCGTGTCTAGTAGAGTCTTGTTTATCGGTGTGTTGTGCACCACATCTATAAACAGGAGGCTACAGGACATTTAGGATGTTGTCTTTTCTTTCTGATCTTAGATCGTGCGATAGAGCTGTGTTATCAGGATGACTCTTTTCTGACGAAATGTTCTGTTTTCAGCGATGCCTCCGAGGAAGGCCACAGCTGCCCAGAAGGGCAAGTCTACAGCGGCAGGTGAGACTAGCCGAGCCCGGATGACTACTAGGGCTCGTGCCCAGATTGAGCCAGATATTGTGCCTCCGACGGCTAGTTTACGCTACGCCGCCGCATCGGAGGGTTTGGAGCGCCCACGAGCTTCATTTTGCCGCAAAGCACGGGGGCGGCTCCACCGCCAGCTCCCGCGGCACCAGTACTTGTACCTCCAGCCCCCCAGCCAGGGGCGGATGACGGGACCTTACGGGAGGCAGTCCAGTTGTTGACTCGGTTAGTAGCAGGACAGGTCCAGAGACATGGAGTAGGGGAGGATCGCGCGGACAGGCGCGATAGTCAGAGGGCCCGTGATTTTCTGCTTTGTGGCCCCCCAGAGTTCTTCGGGTCCAAGCCCGCAGAGGACCCTCATGAGTTTATCCGACAGATGCAGCGGACCCTGCGACTGATTAGTGCTTCTGATACAGAGTCAGTTGAGTTGGCGTCATACCGGTTGCACGACGTAGCAGCTAATTGGTATGAGTCGTGGATGCTGTCCAGAGGTGAGGGTGCCCCTCCAGCCGTATGGGGCGAGTTCACAGAGGCCTTCCTAGCCCACTTTCTACCTCCTGAGGCGAGGCGAGCCAGAGTAGACAGGTTCCTGCTGTTGAAGCAGCGGGGCAGGAGTGTCCGGGAGTACAGTCTAGAGTTTGATTCGCTGGCCAGATATGCGCCCGCTTATGTAGCTGATATGACTGACCGGATGCACCGATATGTGATAGGGCTGGATGATTATTTGATTGATAGTTGTACGGTGATGGCAGCCCAGACAGGGATGGACATTGCCCGTATACAGGCCCACGCCCAGGGTATGGAGGACCGACATCGAGGGCGTCAGCCCGACAGGAGCTATGATAGAGGCCGGCCCAAGAGGGCCAGATCTGCTGGGTATTCTGGAGAGTTCGAGGGCGGAGCGACCTCGGCGGCGAGAGCGAGATATCCTCCCCGGCATCACGGGGCACACCCCCGCGGTTACCGGGGAGATTAGAGGGTGCGAGGATATTCGGGGGTGCCCGAGTTCCGGGGGTTTCGAGCTCGAGTTGGACAGAGGTTCCAGCAGTCAGACGAGACCACCTAGACCTCCGTGTTCCTATTGTGGGAGGCAGCACCCTGGAGAGTGTTTTCGTGCCACCGGTGCGTGCTTTACTTGTGGCCGTCAGGGTCATCTGATGAGAGATTGTCCGGTTAGAGGTGGTGCAGGCAGCGCAGCTCAGTCTACCGGGTCAGCCGGCGGTTCATCTTCAGCCTCTGTAGCTATGCGCCCTGCGGGGCGAGGTACACCAGCGCGGCCGGCCGGGTAGGGGTCGTGGCGGAGTTTCAGTTCTAGCGGTCCTTCGAACCGCATTTATGCCGGCCGGCCCGGACAGACCGGAGGCGTCGCCTAATGTTGTCACGTGGTATATTACCGGTTTCTCTCGAGATGTGTATGCACCGATTGATCCCGGTTCTACTTTATCATATATTTCCCCTGGTTGCTAATAAAATTGGGATAGAATCGAGCCGATAGAGCCTTTTGAGGTAGCTACTCACCGGTGGGGATTCCGTTATAGCGATCGGCATTTATAGAGATTGTTCGGTAATTATCCGTGGGCCGCCGCACTAAGGCGGATTGGTAGAGTTAGATATGATTGAGTTCGACGTGATTATGGGTATGGATTGGCTAGCTTCTTGTTATGCTAATGTTGATTGTCAAAAGAAGATAGTCCGTTTCCGGTTCCGGGGGAACCCGGTCATATAGAGTGGGCAGGTAATACCGCATCGCCGAGGGGTAAGTTTATTTCATACCTCAAGGCAAGAAAAATGATCAGAAAAGGCTACATTTATCATCTGGTTCGTGTACATGATTTAGAAGCGGAGGCACCGACTCTTCAGTCAGTTCCAGTGGTTAGTGACTTTCCAGATGTATTCCCAGATGAGCTTCCAGGTCTTCCTCCCGAGCGGGAGATAGAGTTTGCTATTGATCTGTTGCCAGACACTCAGCCTATTTCTATTCCTCCGTACAGAATGGCACCGGCAGAATTAAAAGAATTGAAAGAACAGCTGAGAGATCTATTGGAGAAGGGTTTTATTCGGCCTAGTACATCACCCTGGGGAGCGCCGGTATTATTTGTGAGAAAGAAGGATGGATCGCTGCGGATGTGCATTGATTATCGGCAGCTGAATAAGGTAACGATAAAGAATAAATACCCCCTCCCCAGGATTGACGATTTGTTTGACCAGTTGCAGGGAGCTAAATGTTTCTCAAAGATAGACCTGCGATCGGGTTACCACCAGGTGCGAGTACGGGAGGCAGATATTCCCAAGACAGCGTTCAGGACCCGGTATGGGCATTATGAATTCAGAGTGATGTCTTTTGGGCTGACTAACGCCCCAGCTGTATTTATGGACCTGATGAATCGGGTATTCAGACCGTTCTTGGATATGTTCGTGATCGTGTTTATTGATGATATTCTGGTTTATTCTCGATCAGAAGAAGAGCACGCGGATCATCTGAGGACGGTACTTGGCACACTCCGACACCAGAAATTATATGCTAAATTTTCTAAATGTGAATTCTGGCTGTCTTCAGTGGCATTCCTGGGGCATATTATCGGGGCTGATGGCATCCGGGTGGATACCCAGAAGATTGAGGCCGTAAAGAATTGGCCTAGACCTACGACGCCGGCGAGGTGCGTAGCTTTCGGGATTGGCCGGTTATTATCGGAGATTCGTGGAGAAATTTGCTTCCATTTCGGCGCCTTTAACAAGGCTAACTCGGAAGGGAGCGAAATTTCGGTGGTCCGATGCTTGCGAGCGTAGCTTCCGATTCTTTGAAAGAGAAGTTGACTACGGCTCCGGTTCGACTCTTCCCGAGGGGTCCGGATGGGTATGTGATTTATTGTGATGCCTCGGTATTGGTTTGGGGTGTGTGTTGATGCGGCACGGCGGGGTGATAGCTTATGCTTCCGGCGACTCGTAAAACATGAAAAGAATTATCCTACTCACGATTTGGAGCTGGCCGCGGTGATTCATGCTTTGAAGATGTGGAGACATTATTTATATGGTGTTCACGTTGATATTTATACAGATCATAAGAGCCTCCAATACATCTTTAAACAGAAGGAGCTGAACTTGCGGCAGCGGAGGTGGTTAGAGTTGCTGAAAGATTATGATGTTGATATTCTCTACCATCCGGGGAAAGCTAATGTCGTAGCAGATGCGCTTAGTTTCAAGTCTATGGGCAGCCTAGCGGACGTACCATCAGAGAGGAAAGCAATGGTTCGCGATATCCATCAGCTGGCTAGTCTTGGAGTCCGTTTGGCTGATTCTGGAGATGTTGGGATTTCTGTTCGAGGAATTGCTGAATCCTCTATTCTGGCAGAGATAAAGCAACACCAATACGATGATCCTATTCTGGCACATTACAGAGACACAGCCCTTGAAAAAGAGGGGACCCCATTCGAGCTTACATCCGATGGAGCATTACTACATAGGGGCCGATTATGTGTACCTGACGTCGCGGGGCTGCGGCGACAGGTTATGGGCGAGGCACACTATGCCCGATATTCTGTCCATCCAGGGTCGACGAAAATGTATCATGATCTCAGATGCTTATACTGGTGGGACGGTATGAAAAAGGACATAGCAGAGTTCGTCGCTCAGTGCCCAAACTGTCAGCGACAGTGAAAATTGAACATCAGAAGCCCGGTGGATTATTGCAGGAAATGGAGATACCGTCGTGGAAGTGGGAAATCATCAATATGGATTTTATTACAGGCTTACCTCGCACTCCACGGAGGTATGATTCTATTTGGGTTATCGTTGATCGGCTGACAAAATCAGCCCATTTTCTTCCGGTCCGGACTACCTACTCAGCTGAGGATTATGCCAGGCTTTATATCAGGGAGATTGTGCGACTTCATGGAGTTCCTGTATCTATTATCTCCGACAGAGGTGCCCAGTTCACAGCTAATTTCTGGAGATCCTTTCAGGAGGGATTGGGGACGCAGGTGAGTCTCAGTACAGCATTCCATCCCCAGTCCGACGGACAGGCCGAGCGCACTATTCAGACATTGGAAGATATGTTGCGGGCCTGTGTTATTGATTTCGCAGGTAGCCGGGATGATCATTTGCCGCTTGTTGAATTTGCTTATAATAACGGCCTACCACTCCAGTATTCAGATGGCACCTTATGAGGCATTGTATGGCAGAAAGTGTAGGTCACCGGTCGGTTGGTTTGATGTTGGGGAGACTGAGTTGATTGGCCCAGATGTGGTCCAGCAGGCAGTGGATAAGGTGAAACTCATTCGGGAGCGGTTGTTAGCGGCCCAGAGTCGACAGAAATCATATGCAGATAATCGCCGTCGACATTTAGAGTTTCAGACAGGTGATTGGGTATTCCTTAAAGTGTCACCTATGAAAGGTGTTATGAGATTTGGCAAGAAAGGAAAGCTCAGTCCGAGATATATTGGGCCTTATCAGATTATTCGCAGAATAGGCAAGGTTGCCTACGAATTAGATCTGCCAGCTGATTTGGGAGCGGTACACCCGGTATTTCATGTTTCTATGCTTCGTAAATGTATTGGTGACCCCTCCAGAATATTTCCTGTAGATGATATCCAGGTCACAGAGGAGCTATCCTATGAAGAACAGCCTATAGCCATATTGGATCGTCAGGAAAGAAAGTTGCGGAATAAAGATGTGGCTTCTGTTAAAGTCTTTGTGGCGGAATAATAACCGAGAGGAAGTGACCGGGAAGGTCGAGGAGCGAGATGAAGAAGAAGTATCCTCATTTATTTTCGAGCCTACAGTAATCCAATCCTCTATTTGACTATGTTGTTTGATAAATGAATTATTGATCAATGAATGTATTGTTGTGATAGTTGAAAGGAAACTCCCCCAAATTGTTGGCATGACCCGTAGGGTTAGTTTAACATTCGAGGACGAATGTTCTAAAGGGGGGGAGGATGTTATATCCCGTATTTTTGTACATTGGGACAACTCGGATTAACTATGGTAAGTTAGGGACCAAACCATTTCGGGATGCAAAGTCGGGACTTTTGACCTTCGATTTTATTTTGAGACATAAGTTGTGCATGAATTTGTTGCATGGAACAATTAGGAAAATTTGGGACCAAATATGGAATAAATGGAACTTGCAAATCATGCATTTTTGCATGCTTTGGCCGTGTGGTCATTTGAATTGGCCCACCCATTTTTGTGTTCAATTCTAATTGCTCCAACACATGGTGTGGGCCAAGGACAAGTGTGCACTTCATATAATGGCAAAAGATGATCAACTAGTCTTCATTTAGTCATTACAACACTTAGAAAAAAAAAAACAAGGAAGTTGAAGAACAACAAGCTTGTTCTCGGCCAAGAGCAAGAAAAATCAACTTCATTTCTAGCCTTCCCAAAATTATTTTGTTGATGCAAACCCACTATTTTGAGGTCCCTAAGTAGCGTGGAAGCGTTGTTGGAGCGATCAATCCGCTAGTTTTCATCCTTGGAAACCCTAGCCTATTGTGAAGTTGAAGGAAGAAAGGTAAGATTTGATTATGTTTTATGTGTTATAAAGGTTGTATGTATGTTGTAGTATGCTAAAATGAAGGAAATTCATGAAATATAGTATGTTAGAGTTGAGGCCATGTGAGTGAAGATTGGCCGTGTGAAGTGTGTGTGTGTTGTGTTATGTTTAAGTGATGAATTAAGTCCTATGTAGTATGTTGGTGGTTGTAGTGTGAAGAAATGAATGAGAATTATCCATATGTATATATGTTGTGTGTTGGCCGAAAATGATCATGGAATATGACAAAGAACGAATTAATGTCGCTTAATGTTTTAGTCGTCGTCGTTATGAATTCTATGTTGGAAATGAATGTTTAACGACTCAAATTGATGTTGTAATTGTTGCGGACTGATTTGGAGATTATTGTGTATTTAATGTAATTTGTATATTGATGAGAATAGCATTGTTAGAATGTGAATTGTGGATGCAAATCATGATTTGGAAATGAGGAATGTATTAAAGTGAGGTTCTCGGGTTTGGGGGCTGAATTCGGGTAGATTGGAGCAATTTTTGGATTGTTGGAAATGTTATGTGAATTGCTTAGAATGTCTTTAAATATTGTTGGTATGGGTTCGGGTTATTATTCGAATGTATAAGCATCGATGTTGGCTTGAAGGTAAGCCGTTGAATTGAATTTATGAATGTTGTTGAATGATGGAAAAGAGAGTTATTATTGTTGTATTGCCTTCCGGATTGGTTTTTGATGTTGCTAGGTTGGTTGTTGTTGTTGTTGTTGATTGATTTGGCCGAGTTAAATTCTCGGGGTGGCCTATTTACAGGGGAAATGCTGCCCAAATTTCTGTAGAATTAAGGGCAAATTTGGAATTAAATGCCTAAACGTCCATATCTAATGTTTGGCATGTTATGATTTATTTGTAGACCTTGGGCAGCCCGAGACGTAGGCCGGATTTATCTTGAGTATTGAGTTAGCGTTGAGTGCGTACGAGGTATGTAAAGCGCAACTATTCCTTCTTTTGGCATGCCTTAGTTTCACGTAGGCTATGATACGAACCTCGAGAAAACTCTATTCTCGCAATCCGAGCATGTCTATGATACGCATTTGTTTCTTGATATTCATATGTTGATGTGATGAAATATTGATCCTATGTCCTTGGAATTATTGATTTGTAAAGGTTGCATGAAAGTTTGTTTTTTTTTAAAGAGTTTATTCTTTAACGATTCCAAAACTACAAACGCCTATAACTTTCACCGAAAAGCTCGGATTGCTTTGAGATTTTCGTAGAAGGTTGTATGATGTAGGATGAGTATGTTTTCCCTAGGCGGGCCCAGCTCGGGTCTACACCCGTCCGTGGGTCCCGCGACGCTCCTTTATGTAATTTCGACAACTTTTGAAAGAAAATGTTGTAATTATTATTCCGATTTCAAATATGTCTATTTTACTTATCTTTTGGATTTATGACAATGATTTCATGCATATGATTCCTCGCGACTCCGCTCGTGCATTGTTATATCTTTCGCCGAGTCCGGCCGGTTACGTTGTCGTGCGCATTATGATATACTCCGGTGTTATCTTGTGTTTATGGTTCGGGCCCTCGCTCGAGGGGCCGGGGTTCATATTTGGTGTTATCTGTGTTTGGCGTTATATTTGGTGTTATGCTGTGTTTGGCGTTATGCTGTGTATGATATGTGACGGGGATACGGAGATTTGAAACTTTCTGGCGTTATGCTGTGTTATGGCGCCATCGACAGGCGGGCGACCATATTTTCTGTGCCCTATGCATAATTCGTATTTTTAAAGTAAACATTCTGATATTTTGGATTTGCACTTATTTTCTGTATTTCGGTTTCGATTATGACTCAGATTTATTTTCTGCATATTCTGCTTTGCATACTCAGTACATATTTCGTACTGACCCCCTTTCTTCGGGGGCTGCGTTTCATGCCCGCAGGTACAGACGCACAGTTTGGTGATCCACCTGTCTAGGACACCCTCTCTGCTGTTTGGAGTGCTCCCTCTTTTTCCGGAGCCTATATTTTGGTATATATCCGTTTGTTGCATTTGTATATATTTGTTCAGGGGTACGGCGGGGCCCTGTCCCGTCATATGATTCCGTTTGTCTGTTTAGAGGTCTGTGGACATGTATGTGGGTCAGGCCTATTCTGTACAGTTGTGTTTGTATATGTTATGTTCTGGGCGATCTCATTCGCCGTGGCAGCCTCGCCGGCTTGCACTTGTACATGTTTTGGGGCCGTTGTGCCATATGATAGCCTTGTCGGCTTCTGTTATATACGGTTGTGTTTGAGATGTGTTTGCGGCGAGTTTGATATAATACGAGACAGCGTTTGATATTTGTGTCTGTATAAGCCATCTGTTGCGACTCGGATTTGTGATTGTGTTTGGGTGCCCAATTCGGGCACTAGTCACGGCCTACGGGGTTGGGTCGTGACATTATATGAAGTCACCTTTATTAATAAAGGAACACTTTATCCCCCAATGGGATTTTCTAACACAAATTCGAATTAGTAGGACCTCAAAGCAGATAGCAAACATTGGGTAAAAAAATAAATATTTTGACTATCAAAATTATTGGATCGTGCTATGCATGGGAAAACCTTACCTAGTCATATATAAAAGTGTTTTTTTTTTTTTGGTGCGGAGGTTTATAACCTCCCTTATATTAAATATAACTTTTTGTTAAGTTGTGGACGTTTATGACCTCCGTTATGCTATGTATAATTTTGTGGGGTTTAAAGGCTGCCGCAGATTGATGCATAGCAAAGGTTACAATACCCTTTGCAAATAAACCTCCGCAATTTACCCCTTTTTATACTATTTTCAACAGTTATTATAAACTTTCAGAGACACATAGTTTTACAAAAGATCCACCCGTTAACCCATTAATCACTAGCCAATTTCAACTTCTTTAATCATTTATACTCTAACAATCAATAAATAAGTGAATAAATAAATAGTCTAACCAAGTCATAAATGATAAATAATATAAGTGTGGAAGTCTAACTATTAAATTTCCAAAATCTGAAAGTCATCGTACGAGGACTCTAACCAACAATGTCTAAAGAATGCAATATCTGTCAAATATAATAATAAATAATAGCTGGAATGAAAGTAGACATCTGGAAAGAAAGATCTTCAGGCGGCATGGCATGGATAGAATCTCACCCTCGGATCTGATCAAGCAAACTAGCTTCAAGCTAGAGATGTGGTCTGGTTGAAATCTCTAGAACACAATCTGCACTCAAAAAGGGTGCAGCAAGGTAGTATCAGTACAAACACTATGTACTAGTAAGCATCATAGGCCGACTAAGATTAGTTCATACATATAAGCGTAAAATCAATAAGATAAACAGATAGGCACATAATACTCAAATCTAAGTCCCAGAATATCCCATAACTAAATCACAACCTACAATGAAGCTTCTAAACCACAAGTCTGCCCAGTCTCAATAATCTCACTCGATAATCATAAGTCCAAGTTCCGACCCTAGGTAGAGTCACTAATCCACAATGATCATATCTACACCACAACAGCCGTTTTAACAAACCATACCAAAATCAGAACTAAATGAGCCATATAATAATGCAGAATAAAATGTAATGAAGTGCAATGCAAAATATAATGATGTGCAATGCAATGCACTGGCCAAATACTCCAAACCTGTACACACATGCTAAATGGTAATGTTTTCCCCAAATAGTCATGACCTACAGGGGACCCATGGTGTCCATATACCACTCGTTCCGTTCAGCGAACCTCTAACCACGAGCTCACAACTAGGCCACATCGTCACCCCTATCAAATGTGCCTTAATAGATGTATATGTTCCATCTCAAAATCTCATCAACAATGCCTCGTAATCGAATCACAATGAATAACTCAAGAACACATATCAAAGCCAGAACAATGAAGTACAGTCATAGTAACACAAGTCATAACAAGACTCACCAATAACTCTGCTCAACCATAGCCTACTTATACAGCTATCTCAATCAATCAGTGAAGGGTATATATGAACACCTTCCTCTCAACAATTCCAAACTATTTCCATAATGTATGAATGCAGAAATGGGTGTAAATATGGTAAATCAATGCACTAAAATAACGATGGAGGTACAAGAAGTCATAATGCCGTAAGTCATATCAAGACTTAGATAAATCGACTCAACTATAAGCATGATGAATCAATGAAATCAATTGCAAATAAAAGTGAAAGTCACAATGCTATAAGTCCTTCCAGAACTTTAGATAAGCCAGCTCAACCAAGGAATGAATCATTCAAACCATCTCAGTCAACATAAAGAGTTTATGTCCCTCTTTACTTCCAAATATAACGAGTACACTTCACAACTAAGTCTTGTATCACCAAGGTGCTCCATTTTCTCATATATCATCATCAAGGCCAAGTCATAATTCAGTATCAATATACATATGGAGTGAGAATGCATGCCAAGTATAATATCACCATCAACCGTAATTCATACGTCAAGTTTTCATCTGCGTATTATGATAAGTTTATCACAATTCAAGTCTAAACTCATTATCCTTCCTTTCTCTGATAGTATGTGTCGGAATAAAAGAGAATTGGATACAACACGTATCACAACACACCCATTCAGAGTAGTAAGTCTAATCACAATAATAGTACAGCAAGCCACTATCAACAACAACCAAGCTAATAGAATTCCATCCCGAATCGCCACAGTATGAATACAACTATACCTTCACAATGCATAAATAACGGCGACAAGCCCACATAATCAGAAGTTATACTAACCTAGCTAATATCCAACCAAACACCATATCCGAAGACCTAATCATGCTTTCTCTTGTCAATTCCACACAACATATACGTTTCGCTAATCAAAGTCTAACTAAAGTAAGTCATAAACTACCTCGAATGCAGAACAGGAGCCACGGACTACTCCACACGAGCCTTCTATTTTTGAAATGCCTTAGAATGGTCAAAGTCTAGCAATACAATGCTAAGTAAATGATAAACCTTCTATTCAAATAAGAACAACAATTTGGGGGAAAAGACCCAATTACTTCTACCCTTTTCAGTTAGTTAATTAATCCTTAGGACCATAATCATCCTAATTCTAGTCTCAGTCATCATATTGAACCAGTTAATGGGTTTTCTAATTAATTTAACCCTCCTTACATAGTTTTTAGTCCAACGATTCTATTTTTTTTAGAACCCTAGGTTTCAATTCAACAATTTCACCATTTAATATCAAATTATCATCCTAGGAAGTGATTATATAAACTCCAAGATGAACAGTTATCAATAACCCATTCATTATTCTAGGGTTTTATAAACTTAGGTGTTCTAACCGTCCAATTTTCTATTAACAAGCTTTTAATGATACTAGAATTTATCATAATTGAAGAACGAATAAAATTAATGGTGGAAAGTTACCTTGATAAAGGAGTAGTGAACTAGCCTTGCAAAATTCGCCTCCAGATTTTCTTAGGAGTCGTTCTTGGAGTTATGTGGGGAGTAGGGTCAAAATAAGGTATATAAACAGGGTTTCTGATTTAATGAGGACCGCTGCAACGGACCCTTAGAAGTTTGACCTCTCACTACAGCGAGACACCTTCTCGCTGCAGTGGAAATCCTTCCGCTGCAGCGACGCCCCTTAGCCAGTGAGCACAAAAATTTTACTAACCTTTCACATGACTTCTCACAATCAATCCGAGGTCCTAATAACACAAGCTAATCATGTAAACCAATGTAAAAATATGCTTTGGACTCACCCGCGGCCTCAGGATTCCCAACGGAGGTCAGAATTATTAAGTTTACCCCCAAATGAACACACACAGAATTATACTTTTTGAGTCGTTGTTAGCTCGTTCCTAGCCTCAGGAAGCTACTAGGGAGGATAAAAGGGTCAAAGTCTCCATAACGACCGAGCAGGTCGTTATAAATATAATCTTTCCACATGGTACGAACAATCTCTTCACATCGAGTATGAGTCTTTTTTTGCAAAATTTAAATTGATGGGGTCTTCTTTTACAAAGTATAAATTTATGAGTAAAGTTTTACATTAAAAAAAATGAAATCAAAACTTGGAATCTGAAAATTACTTTTTGGAGAATTTAGGATTTGAAGTTGAAGTTAAAATGTTGTGCAGATTTCATAAACAACACACTGATTTCAGTAGCAAATCAAAATTTGAAAAGGGGAAAAAAAATAACCCTCTATTTTCATTTATTGGTCAGTTTTATCATCTATTATAAGTTGGGGTTATTTGTGTCCTTGCCGTTACTGAAGTTATCAAAAATACCCCTCATTTGACGGAAACCCCCAAATTCACCCAAATATCCCGATTTCAATTGAAATTACCTATTCCCCTATTTTAATCCGACTCGTGACCCACTAAACTAAACCAAATTAAACTCAAACTCATTTTATAAAAACCAAATCCTCCACCTAACATGTTTGCTCCAAGAACACCACGCCAATGGTGATTCCCTGTGCCGGCTGATTGGTAAGACAAGTAAGGCAATAGCCTAGGGCCCCACTTTTTTAAGGGCCTCATTTTATATATATATATATATATATATATATATATATATTAACTATTTAAAAAAACTGTATTTGTAACGACCAAACATCGTTATAGTCTTTTCGGTACTTTTGACCATTCCCCGAGCTTGTTTAGCTCACTTTTGACCCAAGGGGACCATTGACATGCTTCCCGAGGTATTTGGATATTTATTGAATTTGTGGGAAGTTTGGACTTTAAGCGAAAAAGAGTTGTCTCAAAGTTGATTTTTGGGTAAACGAACATTTTTCGAAAATCCGTCAATTTCGAGAGGTCCAGATGGCCTTTTAGAACTATTTTGTATATTTGGTTTGGTTTCCAATGTACTCAGGTGCATTTTGGGACTTGGGTTAGGAAGTTGGTTTTGAATTATCAGGGGTTGACTCGGTCAACGAGACCTCCGTTGGGAATTTTGAGGCCGCAAGCGCATTCGTACTGTGTTTTTATGTATTCTGACGCATATATAGTATGTGAGCAGATGGCCTCGGGTGATAGTTGGGATTTCGGGTTGAGATTGTGAAACTTGGTGGATTCTGGTATTTGGTGCCCACTATGGGGGCACCGCAACAGCGGTGGCCATACCACAAGAGCTGCCTAGTGCATTCACTAGTTGATGGCCGCAGCGAGTCTGAGAAAGTGCCAAAGTGGGACCGCCGAAGCGGTCTCATTGTCGCAAGAGCGGTTATCGGGCAGTTAGATTCATTAAATGAGTGTTAAAAGCCCTAAGTTCCTCATTCATTACCATTCCAAAAACTGAGCTATTGGGAGCATTTCAAGGCAATTCTTGGGGGCAAATAATTGTGGTAAGCCCCTTTACTTTCCTTTTCATTCCATGATTACATTATAACCTTAGGAATTCATTATCATGCCAGTTCATTAAGAGTTTGATGATTAAAAGAGGTTTCAATGGGTTTTTCATTCTAGGCTTCTAAATCTTGATTTATTGATTGGGTTTAGCTTCATTAAGCATGGAATTGATCATTAGAATCTATTATTGCATGATTTCTTCCTTATTAGTGGCTAATTTATGGGATTGGAAGTAAGGTTCATACCCATACGTTGGGGTTTTGCCTAGAATCCGAATTTAAGTAAATTGTTGGTTCTTCAAGCTTGTAATTGATGGGAATTGATCCCCTAGAACTTTAATTTCATGTTGAGACCTATAGATTCTCAATTTCATCTTTCTAGTTCATAAACCCCATTCCATAGGTTGGGGATTTGGCTCTTGAATAGAAGTAGGGTTTGAATGATGTTCTTCTTGATTCTATTTCATGATTTGAATATGTTTATACTTTCATTATCTCGAGGCTCTAAGGAAGGGAAAGACTAAGGTTTGATTATTGGAGACTTTGTTGTTTGGCTCTCCAAGTAGGTTATGGCTTACCTTATGGTGAGACTTCGACTAGCGAAGCGTATGTTTAGATGATATCGTCGGAGACTGTATGTAAGCCTTTGGGTATGAAGCTGGGTTGGATATTGTCTTAGGTTGGGCCTTGTTGTATGATTTGGGGGCTAGCCACCCGGTTGTGTTGTTGATTTATCTTGATCTATTCACTTGTTGGCTCGTTGCCACGTTGAGACTTTGGGTATTTGTGACTAGTGATATATCATGGCTATGATATTATGATACTTTACTTGATTGATACTGAGATGAGGAGGGTGATTCTATTGTGGCTTATTGTGTAGCCTTACTATTGATATTACTTGAGGGCTATGTGTGGTACTGTTCTGGATTGAATTGGTTATTGATATTACATTGCATCATATTCATACTACGTATTTCCATGATACATTGATATATGTATGGTTATGGTACTGATGATGATAATTGAGAGATTGTAGCCTCCGAGGTCTTTGCCGGAAAGTGTAAAAGAGTGATGAGTGTACGTTGCCCGAGGTTTCTTGCCGAAAATTATTGAGTGTACGATGCCCGAGGTCTTTTCCAGGATTTTGAGAGTGGTACATGGACTTCGCGGGTCTCCCATGGGTCATGATCGCCGAGACGTGGAGTCATTCCCTCTGGGACATGTTGTACCAAGGTGCATATGTGTTACACCTCGGAAAAATTCATGTCGTCGTATGGAAGATAGACTCGCGCAAGGTAAGAAGTATATGATGTTTCTACAAGCAAGAAGTAGTACTTAACGGTTCTAATTAAGATTCCAAAGACATTTGAGGCAAGAGAAGAAAGTTCGTTGAAGAATGTCAAGCATAAGTCGTGTTGTGAAGAAGGGTTTGCAAAGTACCAAGCTAATGTGGATTTAATAATGTCTTGAGGAAAAGCTATAATGCTCCTTAGATTTTTAATGAAGTGCTAAATAAGTGCTAAGAAGGCTCCATAAGGATTGGAGATCAAACTAAACGACGGAAATAATTTCAGAAAAGTGGCGTTATACGACCACTTATACGGTCCGTATAACTTTATACGGCCCGTATAAGGGTCTGTATAACCCAACAGGAAGGATGTTTTCCCTGATGGTGAAATACGGTCACTTATACGGACCGTATAACGTTATACGCACCGTATAAGTGTCCGTATAACACCCGTCGGGCAGATTTTTAATTTTATATAAGGAGGCCCCAAATTTGTTTCTTTCATTTCCTATTTCTCTCCAACACTCTCAAAACTTCTAGAACTCTCTCCATACCATACCAACACATATCCAAAGGAAAATCAAAGATCGAACACCAAAGTAGTAGAATCAAGTGCAAGAATGCTAGCCAGGGTTGATGGAAGCAAGAAATCTCTTTGGATTTGAAGCTAGGGTTTTCTTCAAGTGAACCATTTCCATCCAAAACCCGTTCCTACACCATCAAAGGTGAGTTTTATGATCATTTCATGATATTTAGAATATTGAATGGTTGAAAGACTTGGATTATGGAAGAAAGTAGAATATGGAGCTCAAATGTGAAAATAGTGATATTCTTGGAAAATAGTTTGACATGAATCATAATTCTTGAGATGTTATGAGTATAATCTTATTGTAAATGATATTAAGAATATTGGAGAAACATTTTATGGGGATGAAAGTGGTGTAGTACTATGGCCATGATTATGGATGACCTTAAGAAGAAATTTTGAGAATTGAATAATGACTAACTTTAGTTTAACTTAAGCATGTTACCGATTATCTAACCTTAGCACGAATTCCCTTGAATGTAGAATTGCTGTTATATCCCGCATTTTGTACACTGGGACATTCCGAGTTAGTTGTGATAAGTTAAGGACAAGACTATTCCGGGATACGAGGTTGAGATTTTTGACCTTCGATTTTGTTTAAAGACATAAGTTGCTCATGATTTTGTGGCATGGAATATTAAGAAAAATTTTGGGGTTAAAAGTGAATTTTAAGATGTTAGTATTTCATGTACAAAGGGCCAAGTGGCCGGCCAAAGGGGATGTGGGCCATGGCCACATGGAAGATTAATTCAAGCAATTAAAAGATGACAATTTTTTTCATTTTTCATCATCTTCACCACCTAGAGGCTTGTAGAAACTTGAAGAGAAAAAGGAAGAGTTATTCGGCCATGGAGACCCAAATTTGAGGTCCAAAAATCTCCATCAAAAAAATAATTTCTTCTAGCTTTTCAACTCATTGGAAGGTCCTAAACAACATGGAGTAATTGTTAGAGCAAGCAAACCATTTATTCTTGCAATTCTCAACCCAAGCCATGTTGAAGAACTAAGTGAAGAAGGTAAGTTTTAATCCTCTTTTTATATGTTATGGATGGTTTATGTATGTTGTAGTATGTGAAAATGGATGAAATTCATGAAATATGGCATGTGGAGGTTGAGCCGTGTATATGCAATGTTGTGTGGGAATGATGAATTAAATTCTACTTAGCATGCTTGGTTGTTGTAGTGTGTTGAAATGGTTGAGAATCATTAAAATATGGATGTTGGTGTGTGGCCGTGTAGTGGGCTGTTTTGGTAGGATAAGATGGACTAATTTTATTTAGTGTTTTGATTGTTGGTGTATGGATTCTATGATGAAAGTGATGGTTTAATGATTCAAATTGAAGTTGTAATCGTTTGTAGGTTGTTGGAGAAGGTAATGTGATTTTATTATAGTTTCTTGTATTATTGAGGTTAATGTTGTTAATGTGTAGATTGTGGGTGTAGTTCATGAATTTGGAAGAAAGAATTGTGTTGTTGTTGTTCTTATTGAATTTGGAAGGTTTCGGGTAAGGTTGTAAGTTGGTTGAGTTGTTTTGAATATTGTGTGGAGTATTTGAAATATTCTTGAATCATGTTGAAGGGTTTCGGATTAGTATTTGAATGTATAAGCATTGATGTTGGCTTGATCATATGTGGTTAATTTGAAGGTAAATGGAATGTTGTCGAATTATGTAAGAAAAGAGTTATTGACGTTATAATGCATTTTGAATTGATTGTTGATGTTGTTGGTATGGTTGTTGGTATTGTTGTTGAAGATTTGGCCGAGTTGAATTCTCGGGGTTGTTGAATTTATAGGGGAGATGCTGCCCAAATTTCTGTAAATGAAATGCTAACATAGAATTGGATTCCTAAGTGTCTATGACTAATGTTTGGTGCCAATGATGTGATTGTAGATTTTGAGAAGCCGAGACGTAGGTTTTGACTAACGTAGGAAGCGGACGAGGTATGTAAAGTCTAATCTTTCTTTCTTTTGGCATGTCTTAGTTGTAAATAGGCTATGACACGAGCCTCGAGGAAACTCTATTCTTGCGATCCGAGCATGTCTACGATTCTTATTCACTTCTTAATGTTGACATTTGTAATGTACTAGAATAATGGCCCTTATGTCTTTGGTATGAGCGGATTTCAAAGTTTGCATAAAAAGTTTTGTTCCTAAAAGGTTCTATATCGAAAAAGGGCCGTAACTTTCGTAGACAGAATCGGATCGCCTCGATATGCTCGTAGAAGGTTTTGTAACGTATAATGACTATATCCTCCATAGGCGGGCTCGGATTGGGTTGACGCTCATCCGTGGGTCCCGCGACTTTCCTTTGTACAGTTCGAACGACTTTCGAAAGGACTTTGCATACTATTGTCTTAACCCTCGGGCGTCGATCACTTACTTACCTATCGGGTCTGTAATGACGATTATGTTCTCGATTTCCATAAGCTACTTCATATGGTTTTGAAACGTATCCATGATCTTTAAGTTATATTTGATATGTTCCCGAGTGTCATTCGGGGGAAACTTGATTTGACTATTCTCTCAATTTTAAATGATAGTTCGTTCGACTACTTTATGGAGTTTTTGAAAATGTTTTCCGCATATAGTCTCCGACTACGCTCGTCCATATGGTTGTTATATCTTTCGCCGAGTCCCGGCCGGTTATGTTATCGTGCGCACTATGTGATACTCGGAGTATGATGTGTCCGGTTCACCGAGCCCCCCTAGAGGGCCGGGTACCGTGTATATTTGGTGTTATGCTGTGTTATGGCGTTATGATGTGTTATGATGTGATATGTCGGGTTACGGAGAATTGAAACCTTCTGGTGTTATGCTATGTTATGGCGCCAATGACGGGAGGGCGACCATGTTCTAAGAGCCCCATGCATGATTTGTGTTTTAATGAGTAAGCATTTTGATATTGGATATTGCATTTACTTACGTACTTACGGTTTTGATTATGATCTTGTTTACTAGATTTCATGCTTTGTATACTCGGTACATATTCATCGACCCCGCTTTCTTCGAAATTGCGTTTCATGCCGCGCGGTACGGATGTTCGGTTGTGATGATTCGACAGCTTAGGATTTCCATTCAGCTATTTTGGAGCGCTCCCTTGTTCAGGAGACTATATACTGGTACCGACTCTTCCGATGCATATGTATATGACCATTCGTGGGTACGGTGGGGCCCTGTCCCGTCATCTGATTTTGTTATTACTCTTAGAGGTCTGTAGACATATATGTGTGGGTCTGGGTAGTCTTTGTTCGGTCATGTACGTGTGATTTGTGTTTTGGACGTCCCCGTGTTCGATAGCCGGCTTATATGTGATGTCATTTGCTGAAAGTTGTGACAGCGATATGTATATATGTATTTGTGACCGATTTGGGGTGACGTTTCACTTTTTCTGTACGTATACGATTTGGTTATGCCAGCTATGATCTGGTGTCTGACTTTTGTATATGCATAATCTGTTTGTCTGTGTTTATGGTTAACGGGTGCGTATGGGTGCCCGGCTCGGGCACTTAGTCACGGCCTACGGGATTGGGTCGTGACGAAGTGGTATCGAGCGGTTCGTCCTCGGATTGTCTACAGACCGTGTCCGGCAGAGTCTTGTTTATGGTGTGAAGCCGGCCACACTTATAAACAGGAGGCTGCGAGGCATTTAGGAATCAGTGACCCTTTTTCTGTCTTAGATCGTGCGATAGAGCCAAGTCATAGGAAATGAGATTCCTCGAACTAACTTTTGATTTCAGCAGAAGGACGACCTCGACAGAAGAAAGCGGTTGACGATATTGGAAGTTACAAAGCACGCAGGTAAGCTAAGGTACGAAAGGTGTATGTCGGATAAGGTATTGAAGTATGATCGAAATGTAAAGTTGAAAAATTGGAAAGCGAAAATGAACAGGAAAGTGTAACAGGTGTGGTTCGAGTTGGACATACGAGGTAAGTCCATCATTTTCATACTGTTATTGATACTGGGAGCCCTGTGTGGCTGCGATATGATATGATATGTATATATATATACGTGTTGGCCCTATGAGGCATTGTTGGTATTTCTTGTGTACATGTCACGACCCGAACCACGGTGTCACGACCCGAGCTACGGGCCGCGACGGGTATCCGGGGCTAACCACCGAACACCACGCCCTTACTTGCTTATCTGCTGTTATTCATACTATATGCTCATAATCATATAAAGCTGTCATTTTACGAAATACATTAGCCTTTATAAACATAAGCCCTTCGGCTATCAAAATAATATATATATACGTATACATACAAGCCATGGGACCAGACTACCCACACTGCGTATCTACGAGCCTCTGCTGGAGTACTAGACATATGGACGGGACAGGACCCCGTCGTGCCCAAAATATATATACACAAAAGACGCACTCAAAATAGCACCTCCGGAATAAGGAGGGCTCCGGTATATCTCGCGATAGCTCACATGGATGCACGCGTCTCACTGTCTACTGCGTGGACATGAACACGAGCGTCCAAAGAAAAGGACGTCGGTACGAATATTGTGCGAGTATGTGAGGCATAAACAATAATAGAACATCAATGAAATAGGGGAGACATCAAATGAGGAGCAACTGTCTTGATTTGTATCATAAAAGAAATAGTGCATCTTGGCTTACTCTCATAAACATCATCATGTCATGTATGCATAAGTGTATAATTTGCCCGACCATTTAGGTGCGGTGGTATAAAGGCGCCCGACCATGTAGGTGCGGTGTGACAATCAATAATGTTAGCCGCGTCCGGGCCTCCCCGCGTCGGGTACCATCTCATGCGAGTCCACTAGTGGCGGCGCCCGTGCCATTTGGCCATGGTGTATAGCCCGACCGTATAGGCGCGGTGTGATATCATCATATGCTCATTACAACATGCTCATTATAACATGCTCATTATAATATACTCGATGGAATACTTATAGAAATACATGCATAGAGATTCATAGATAATTATACTTTATCGGGGTGACGTAAGGTCGTGGGCACCCGATTGCATTATGGAGCACTGGCGGGCATTCTGCTTCACCTTGAAGGAACAAACATAAGGTGAGTGTATGTACTAATCACATCAATGGATTTTGGGTAGCTTCATATCATGTCTTTGTCATAACTTATCATCATCATCGATTATCATACTTGTGCCTTGTCTCTCTTCTTTATCTTACACATCTATAGCTCCTTATATTCATAGACTCATCGTTATTACTATCACACTCATATTATATCCCTTATCTTTCTCTCGTAGGACTATTCATGAACGTAGGCTCTTAGTTCTTCGGAATTTAGGAGATTCATGGAGAAGGTGGGAAATCATGCCTTGTAAGGAAAGGGACGAACATCATAAAATAGGTCTAGCAACAATGAGTAATAGTAAAGGATCGTATGAAGGTCATTAACTCGTAGGAATCTGGTGCCATAAGTTTTAGGATCTCTAGACTTGGGCTCATCATCATATACACAACATACCTTTTTAACTTCATCTCACGAGAGCCCTTTTTCTAACGTAGACTCATCATTCCGATACATTCATATGTAGAGAGATCATAGAAAGATAGGAGGATTCATACCATAGAGTCATGCCTTAGAAATAAAGGTTGTGGGCCTTACATACCTTTGCCGCTTTACTATTCTATTGCTCGCTTGTGCTCCTTAAATGCACTCGTATACCTTCAATGGAATTCGTATCGACATTAGCTATATAATCGGAAAACATGTTCTCTAAGCTATAGAAATTTTGGCAGCATCTCCTTTGTTTATACTACTTTACGCCATATTTCATATCAACTCCCAACATTCATAATAATCATCACAATATCGCTAACAACAATCGTCATTCATTCATATGATTCGCATTTCATAATTCACCTCAATTTCCCATAATTATGACTAAAAATCCATCGTCGTACTCTTTCGTATCCAATACTCATTTCATGTTCTATAGGTCATTTATAACACATTTATATCATCAACATATTCATTTCCATGATTCAATTCACTACTAATCACTAATGACAATATTCATCCATTTAATGACCCATTTGTGGTGCTCTTCTACAATCCATGAATCTCAACTTAAAAATACTTCAAATAGCATGTAAGGATCATGAAACTTACCTTAAACAATAGAGGAACAAGCTTGGAGTGGTGATTCACCCTTAGCACCAAAACCCTAGTTCATCTCTCTTTGGATTTCTTGACTTGGATGACTTTTAATGGGTTTCCTTCACTTGATTCTCTTGATTTCTTGTTGTTGATCTTAGATTTCTATGGTTTTCTCATGGATTAAATGTTTGGAACACTCTAGAGGCTTCTTGTGTTGTGGAGGAATGAAGGGGAAATGAAAATGAAATGGAAGGAAGTCCACTTATATAAAAATGCAATTCGACTAGATGGGAATATACGGACCAACATACGGTCCGTATAAAACATATCGACCGTATGTTGGACCGTATAATTGGTCCGGTGCCTCATGCCATTCTCGGGTCAAATCTATGGCTGGACATACGGCCGATGGATTTTACACGGCCGTATATGTACGGCCGTATGTTTGCCTGTTCTTCGAGTTTTGTTTCGTCGACTCGTTTGATCTCCGATCCTTATGGAACCTTCTTAACACTTGTTCAACACTTCAATATCATTCGAAGGGACGTTATAACTCTTTCTTGGGACATCATTAGGGCATCATTAACTCAATGCTCATAATTCTCGTCTGATACACTAACTTAAGTCTCGCTTCTCTTAACAACTTTCTTTCCTCAAGTCTAATGCCTTTGAAATTCTTAATTAGCATCATCACATACTAGTTCTTACTTGTCCAAACCTCGTATGCATCGTACCCCTCATTAGTCTATTCACTGTACGCTTAAGGGGAAATTTTCAAGGTGCAACATTCTTCCCCCCTTTTGGAACATTCGTCCACGAATGTTAAATCATCGGGAATTCTAGAAAAATTTCGCCAGAGTTTCCCCTATAATATGGCGATACCATCCTGTCACAACAACCCATAATATCATTGCCTCACAGGGCTACAACACAATAGCAATACAGATTGGCCACACACGACCCATATACATAAAAGTAAAGCGTACATACCTTATCATCTCGTCGTCTCATCATAAGCCTCTTCTGGGGGCTGAAATAAGTGCGGATATGTAGATTTCATTCTCTCTTCTGCTTCCCATGTCATCTCTTCTCGATTGTTATTTCTTCACAAATTCTTGACTGAGGCCACTTCTTTGTTTCTAAGCCTCCGTACTTGCCGATCTAATATGGCAATGGGTCTTTCATCATAAGCTAACTTTTCTGTCACCGAACATCACTTACGGGGACGATCCTAGTAGAATCTCCAACACATTTACGAAGCGTCGAGGCACGAAAAATGGGATGAACCGACTCCAAATCGGGAGATAAATCTAATTCGTAAGCGTTTGGCACCGCTTTGCGCACAATTTCATAAGGTCCACTATATCGGGGATCTATCTTCCCCTCCTTGCTAGATCTCATAATGCTCTTCGTTGACAACACTTCTAAGGATACCCCACCTTTCATTTGAAGTTCTGAGTCTCGTCGACCCTCCTTCTTACTCAATAATGGTATCAAGTCTTACATGGTTTGCAACCCTATCTCACTTGGTTTCATTGGCAAGGTATCAATACTAGCGGTTACATAATCGTTCTTAAGCGATTTGTGTGCATACCCAAATACATATACATGTATCCGTATCCATATACATATTCGTGTTCGCAGTAGTATTTTCACCCATACTTGCATTCACCTACATATTCATTTTCATAGTATTTCTATATCCGAAAACATTTTGTACTCGCATTCGTATCATACACATCTCACATATATTACATATCCATAGTATTTACATAACGTACTGACCACGAAGGTTCATCGTTCAATCTCACTACACTCGGGTTCTCTTTACTCGCTTCCCCCACTTTAAGGGTTTTGCACGTACCATTCTCCGATCCGTTTCTTCACCTTCAATTCTTGATTTCATATATATATATATATATATATATATATATATATCCCTTGCTATATTACATCTTATCCGGTACGTTTCCATGCTTTATAACTTCGATGATTTACGTGTAGGATCTTAACATGCTCTTCTTATAATTTCGTAATCAATGATACAACATAAGCAACCCGAGCAAGGGCGTATTTCACTTAGCTCGTTTGATAGTTACGAGTCTATGTCTAGATTCGCTCCAATTAACGAGCCTTCATCCCGGGAATGTCCATGCGGTAGCATGCCTCGTCACTTACCTTTCTTCCATACGCCAAATTTATTCATAACATCGTCCTTACCTCTTTCTGCCGTTTCACGTTATTCCTCTTTTTCCTATAATCTGTTAATAGTAATCGCGAATGCATTTTCCCTAAAACACGCCATTTCGTTTTTCTTTGTTTTCAAGGGTCCAAACCTCCTAAACTCATGATCAAGCTCACGACCCCTGCTACCGTGGCCCACGTCCCCGGCCGAGCTTGAGCGGCTGCTACCCCCGAGTCAATAGAAGGATGGCCTGTCTCATCTCTTCGCCTGAAGCATCTGGAGGAGGGACTGGAGGTGCGGGAGCTAAAATTGGGGCTTCCCTCTAATCCTCAAAAGTGGTCAGGGTACGCGGAATCTGAGATAGGGCCTTGTCTTGGGGCTCACTCTCCCCCACATCCATAGATGGCCCCCGTTCCGGCCCTTCTGCAATCACGCGCCTTGCCCCTTCCGGGCTGTAGTAGCTTTTCCTTTCATCGACTTTCTCGAAATCATAAACGCACCATTAGGGAGGGAAAAATCTTATAACTTGGCTCTATCGCACGATCTCATAAGAAGAAAGATGGTCATTTTTCCAAAATTCCCTGTAGCCTCTTGTTTATTAGCGTGGTGCGCAACACACCATAAACAAGCCTCTACTAGACATGGCTCGTAGACACTTCCTAGGACCGAAGCGCTCGATACCACCGTCACGACCCGAGCTACGGCCGCGACGGGTATCCGGGGCAACCACCGAACACCACGCACTTACCTTGCTCTGCTTATTCGTTATTCATACTATATGCTCATAATCATATAAAACTGTCATTTTCGAAATACATTAGCCTTTATAAACATAAGCCCTTCGGCTATCAAAATAATATATATATACGTACGTACGAGCCATGGGACCGGACTACCCATCGCTGCGTATCTACGAGCCTCTCGGAGTACTAGACATATGGACGGGACAGACCCCGTCGTGCTTAAAATATATATACACAAAAAGACTGCCTCAAAATAGCACCTCCGGTGTTATATCCGGCATTTTTGTATATTTGGAAAGTTCGGAATAATCTTTGCTTGTAAGAAGTAAGGCCACATTTGAATATTACTAGTATGAATATGTCGGCTATGGAAACATTGGTGCGGAATTAGCGAGGAAGGTTAAGGACAAAATCGGAATTTTGAAAAGTGGTTTCATGAATTACAATAATTTGGCCAACAATTGGGCTCAAAAAAAAAAATAGAAAAGAGGCCCAAGACAAGGGGGGTGGCCGGCCATGGTTGGAAAAAATGGCCCAAGCCCAAGTGAATTATTGTCATGTGATAAATAAGGGAAGGGGCTACAAATCCCTTCATTTTTCAAGAAGTTTCAAGAAAACAAATTTGAGAGGAGAAAAGGAAGGCCTCACGGCCAAGAAAGAAAAGAAGAGAAAAAAAATTTCTTGCCTTAATCCTTGGTCCAAAAATTCATTTCTTGATGGATTCCTACTAAGTTCAAGATGCTCTTCGACGTGGTATAATTAGTTCGGCGAAAGAACCACGTTTGCGGCAAATTGAAATTTCAAGAAAAGGTAAGAATTTTGTTCTTTTCATGTTATGGAAGATAGATATGTGTTGTAGTATGTGGAAATGAATGAAAAGTATGAAAATCTTGTGTGTTGTGCATATGGATATTGTAGCCGTGAGTGTGCATAGTTGTGTATGTAAAACGAGTTGAGTTTTATGTTGTAATTTAGTTGTAGTTATGGTGGAATTTGTATTGGAAGTGAAAGTCAAATGAATTTGGTTGAATTTAGAAAAAAATAGGTGTGGCCGTGGGGTGCATGGAGAAGTAATGGAATATGAATTAAATTAGTTAGCGTGTTGATTGCGTTGATGTAGTTTTGTGTTGTAAATGGAAGAATATGAGCCAAAACTTGCATGAAAAACCATTGTTGAGTTGTTGTCGGAAGCTTAGTAATGTTATGGAAGATTTATGTAATTATGGAAATGGAATTGTAAGATGCAAACCATGGTTGTTGTTAATGAAGTTGGAAGACAAAAATGTGTTATGGAAACTTATGTTGAAAAATTGGAAGTTTTGGATGGATTATGATTTGATGGGAATTTTGTATATTTTGTGGAATAATGAGAAATGTGTCCGAAATGTATTTGAATGACCTTGAATTAGTAAATAAGTATGGAACCGTCGATATTGAATGAAAAGTGTGAAGTTAGATTGGAAGTTAATGCATTATGTGGGAAGAAAGACTATGTATGTTGTAATGTGTTTTGTATTGAAGATTGATGTTGCTAGTGTTGTTATTGGATTGGTTGTTGTCATTTAAGCCGAGTTTAAATCTCGGGGATGTTGGATTTATAGGGGAGATGCTGCCGAAGTTTCGGTAGACAAGTATAAAACCAAGATTGAAATGTTAACTCTCATGAATAGTAACTGATAAAGATGACCATTTGCAGATTTTTGACGAAACGGGATTGGAGATTAAGAGAGCGTGAGACGTCCGTAAGGTATGTAGAGCTTACTTATTCTTCATATGGCATGTCCTAGACCTACTAGGTCGAAAACGGAACCTCGGGACTAATTCTGCTCCTAGAAATCCGAATTTGATTTTGGTTACTATTCCTTCAGTGCTATTGAATCAAAGTACTTACCTTTGGATATAAGAACGCATAAACCTTTGTATCTTCTGTGAATGCATCCAAATGGCTCCGAAACCTTCACGGATAACTTTATGGAGCCTAATGTTTGTAAATTATGTTCGCCGCCTCGGCGTGACCCGAGGTGGGCCCGCAAGTCCCGAGGCTTCCCTTATTTGGTTTGTCTGACTCCTTTCTGTATGATACGAAAAGAAATGTTTGCCTATGTCTCTATGGTCCGCTTGAAATGTCTGATTATGTTATTTGAACGCTCGTCACTAAGAATGATGCCAAATTTTCCGAAAATGATCTACGTGGTGTTTTTGAAAAAAATTGATAATTTAAAAGTCCGCAACTTTCGTATACAAATTCCGATTTACCCGATATTCGTCTTGAGCCTTCGACTCTAATGTATATGTAAATGAAACTATGTGTCAAGCCTTGGAACTTACTTTTAATATGCATATGATTTACGCACTACTCTGTTCGTGCCGATTATTATGATTTCGTTCGCCGTGCCGGGCCGGTTTTGTGATCGTGCGCTCTATGACATATTCGGCGATATGATGTGTTGCGGTTTCCGAGGCCTCGCCATAGGGCCGGTTACCGTCTATGGTGTTATGATGTGATATGGCTTCTCGTTATGTTTGATGATGTGATGTGTGTGATATTATGATTTGTTCGGAGCGTACGGAGATTTGAAAGCTTCTGGAGTATGATGTGTTGTGGCACCAGCGTCAGGGGGTGACCACGTTCCTGAGCCTTATGCACGATTTTTATTTGCATTCTGCACATTTGCATTCCGCACAGGTTTGGGTCCGTTATTTCTGTACTTGTTCTGTATCTTCTGACTCCAGTTATGATTTGGATTACTGTACCTTCTGCTTTACATACTCAGTACTTTTTCCGTACTGACCCCCTTTCTGTGGGGGCTGCGTTTCATGCCGCGCAGGTGCAGGCGCTCGGTTGGGTGATTCCCCGGTTTAGGCTACCTATTCTGCTACATTGGAGTGCTCCCTTCGATCCGGAGCCCACATTTGGTATATATGCTCTGCTTTGGATATTCTGTACATTTGCTATTGTTTGGGTACGGCGGGGCCCTGTCCCGTCATATGTTCGTATGTCTGTTCTGTTTGTAGAGGCCTGTAGTCATGTTTGTGGGTCGTGGGTCCAGTCTGGTTGCGTGTGGTATCGGTCTGTCTGTATATGTTTTCGGTTTGCGTCCTTAGCGGCCCCGTATGTTACTATGGCCCATCTGTTTGCATGAGTGTGTCTGGGCGATGTACATTCCGCCAACTTTGATTCCGATGTGATGTTTGACACGGGCGACCGCTTAGACAAAGACATTTGTATGATGTCGATTTTCGATTATCGGTCCTAATAATGTACGTTAAATCCGATCGTGTGGTATTTTGATGACTTGATTTGTAAATCTGTTCGGGTGCTCGAGTAGGGCACCGGCTCACGGCCCACGGGTCGGGTCGTGACATCGAGAATAAGGAGGGCTCCGGTATATCCGCCGATTAGCTCCTATGGATGCGCGCGTCTCCCTTTGTCTACGTGGGCATGAACACGGCGTCCAAAAGAAAAGGACGTCGGTACGAATATTGTGCGAGTATGTAAGGCATAAACAATAATAGAACATCAATGAAATAGGGGAGACATCAAATGAGTAGCAACCGTACTTTGACCGTATCATAAAAGAAATAGTGCATGTCTTTGGCTTACTCTCATAAACATCATCATGTCATGTATGCATAAGTGTATAAGTCGCCCGACCATTTAGGTGCGGTGGTATAAGCTTGCCCGACCATGTAGGTGCGGTGTGACAATCAATAATGTTAGCCCGCGTCCGGCCTCCCGCGTCCGGGGGTACCATCTCATGCCGTCCACTAGTGGCGCTGCCCATGCCATTTGGCCATGGTGTATAGCTGCCCGGCCGTATAGGCGCGGTGTGATATCATCATATGCTCATTACAACATGCTCATTATAACATGCTCATTATAATATACTCATGATAGAATACTTATAGAAATACATGCATAGAGATTCATAGATAATTATACTTTATCGGGGTGACGTAAGGTCGTGGGCACCGATTGCATTATGGAGCAACTGGCAGGCATTCTGCTTCACCTTGAAGGAACAAACATAAGGTGAGTGTATGTACTAATCACATCAATGGATTTTGGGTAGCTTCATATCATGTCTTTGTCATAACTTATCATCATCATCGATTATCATACTTGTGCCTTGTCTCTCTTCTTTATCTTACACATCTATAGCTCCTTATATTCATAGACTCATCGTTATTACTATCACACTCATATTCTATCTCTTATCTTTCTCTCATAGGACTATTCATGAACGTAGGCTCTTAGTTCTTCGGAATTTAGGAGATTCATGGAGAAGGTGGGAAATCATGCCTTGTAAGGAAAGGGACGAACATCATAAAATAGGTCTAGCAACAATGAGTAATAGTAAAGGATCGTATGAAGGTCATTAACTCGTAGGAATACGGTGCCATAAGTTTTAGGATCTCTAGACTTGGGCTCATCATCATATACACAACATACCTTTTTAACTTCATCTCACGAGAGCCCTTTTTCTAACATAGACTCATCATTCCGATACATTCATATGTAGAGAGATCATAGAAAGATAGGAGGATTCATACCATAGAGTCATGCCTTAGAAATAAAGGAACGTGGGCCTTACATACCTTTGCCGCTTTACTATTCTATTGCTCGCTTGTGCTCCTTAAATGCACTCGTATACCTTCAATGGAATTCGTATCGACATTAGCTATATAATCGGAAAACATGTTCTCTA